>NC_134497.1:52010941-52310941 GCF_040206685.1 Ascaphus truei
GGGTCAGTGAGGCAGGAGGAGGGGAGGTCAGTGAGGCAGGAGGAGGGGGGTCAGTGAGGCAGGAGGAAGGGGGATCAGTGAGGCAGGAGGAGGGGGGATCAGTGAGGCAGGAGGAGGGGGGGGCAGTGAGACGGGAGGGTGGGCAGTGAGACGGGAGGGGGGGCGGGGGTCAGTGAGGCAGGAGGAGGGGGGATCAGTGAGGCAGGAGGAGGGGGGGTCAGTGAGACGGGAGGGGGGGCGGGGGTCAGTGAGGCAGGAGGAGGGGAGGTCAGTGAGGCAGGAGGAGGGGGGATCAGTGAGACGGGAGGGGGGGCAGGGGTCAGTGAGGCAGGAGGAGGGGAGGTCAGTGAGGCGGGGGGTCAGTGAGGCAGGAGGAGGGGGGCGGGGGTCAGTGAGGCAGGAGGAGGGGAGGTCAGTGAGGCGGGGAGGTCAGTGAGGCGGGGGGGCAGTGAGGGAGGAAGGGGGGTCAGAAAGACAGCAGGGGAAGGGGGTCAGTGAGGCAGGAGGGAGGTGGTCAGAGAGGCAGGAGGGGGCGGGGAGGTAGTCAGGGAGGCAGAAGGGGGGGTCAGAGAGGCAGGAGGAGGGGGTCAGGGAGGGCGTCAGATAGACAGCAGGGGAAGGGGGTTAGAGAGAAAGTAATGGGGTTAGTCAAAGAGACAGGTGGGGGGGGCAGAGAGGCAGGAGGTGGGGGTCAAAGAGAAAGGGGGGGTTAGAGAGGCTAGAGGGGGTTAGAGGAGGGGAGTTAGAGAGACGGGGAGGGTTAGAGAGACGATGAGTGGTCAGAAAGACGGCAGGGGAGGGGGGGTTAGAGAGAAAGGAATGGGGTAGTTAGAGACAGGAGTGGGTTCAGAGAGACAGGTGGGTGGAGGGCAGAGAGACATGAGGTGGGGGGATTAAAGAGACAGGAGGGGGTTAGAGAGGCATGAGGTGGGGGATCAAAGAGACAGGAGGGAGGGTTTGAGAGGCAGGAGGGGGTCAGAAAGCAGGGGGGGTCAGAGAGACAGGGGGAGGAGGGAGATCAGAGAGACTGCAGTGGGTCAGGGACAGGAGGGGGTGTCAGAGATACAGAAGGAAGGTCAGAGAGGCAGGGGTGGGGTCAGAGAGGCAGAAGGGAGGTCAGAGAGATGGGAGGTTGGGGGTCAGAGAAGCAGGAGGGGTGGGTCGGAGGCAGGAGGGGGGGGGTCAGAGAGGCAAGAGGGGGGGGGGTCAGAGAGGCAGGAGGGGGGGTCAGAGAGGCAGGAGGGAGAGAGGTAAGAGGCAGCGGGCGGGGGGGCAGGGGAGGCCAGAGAGAGTAGGGGTTCAGAGGAGTGGGGGGGGAGACAGGAAGGGGGGGAGAGAGGCAGGATGGTAGGCCAGAGAGACAGTAAGGGGGTCAGAGAGACGGAGAGGGGTTCAGAGTTTTTTGAGGGGGGTTAGAGAGAGGAATGGGGGTAGTCAAAGAGACAGGAGGGGGGAGGGAGGTCAGAAAGACGGGTCAGAGAGACTGGAGTGGGTCAGAGGGAGAGGAGGGGGGATCAGAGATACAGAATGGAGGTCAGAGAGATGGGAAGAAGGGGGTGTCACAGAGATGGGGTCAGAGAGGCAGGAGGGAGGGGTCAGAGTGACAGGAGGGGTGGAGGGAGGGTCAGACATGGGGGAGGTCAGAGGGACAGGAGGGGGGGTCAGAGGTAGGATGGGGGGTCAGAGAGGTAGGAAGGGGGGTTAGAGAGGCAGGAAGGGGGGGTCAGAGGCAGGAGGCGGGGAAGAGAGATAGGAGGGGGGATTGTCAGACGGGGCGAGGTAAGAGAGACAGATGGGGGGTCAGAGACGTAGGGGCGCAGAGAGGCAGGAGGGTACTCAGAGAGGCGGGAGGGTCAGAGAGGCAGGAGGGTATTCAGAGAGGCGGGGGGGTCACTGAAGGAGGAGGGGTCAGGGTGGGGGGCAGAGAGGCTGGAGGGGGAGGGTCAGGGAGGCAGGGGGGTTCAGTGAAGGAGGAGTCGGTGGGGGTCAGAGGCAGGAGGGGGATCAGAGAGACAGGATGGGGGGTCAGAGGCAGGAATGGGGGTCAGAGAGATAGGAGGGGGGTTGTCAGACAGGGCGAGGTCAAAGGACAGGAGGGGTAAGAGAGGCAGAAGGGTGGGTCAGAGAGACAGCAGGGGGTGTCAGAGAGATAGGGGGGCAGAGAGGCAGGAGAAGAGTTTAGAGAGGGAGGGGGGGGGGGGTCAGTGAAGCATGTGGGTGGGGGGGGGGGGATTAAAACATACTTAAAAACAAACAAGTAATCCAGACCGGGAGGCACTAATCAGACATTAATCATATAATGTGTAAAATACATAAGCTGCTCAAAGTTACAGGTAAAGTGCAATGAGGATACTGGGGAAATACAAAAGATTCAACTCATAATCCAAATGTGTACAAACTACATATATAGAGCTCAATAATCTATACTATAATTCTAAATTGGATTCCATTTTCCGTTTGTTTGTATATCAGAAGCATCAAAATCTCACAAACGGCACCACGTAGCACAACAAAACTTTCACTGGACATTCTGATGCGGATTTGTAGGTCAACGCAACTATTTTGAGCTTCCAATGTGACTCGCCTCCCAAATGATGGACATTCTAAGTTTCCCTCGGGTGTCCAGCAATAATGTTAGAGCAAGGGCGGGGGCGTGGCTACTAAGGGAGGGGGCGTGTCCTTGCCTGAATCGGAGCTGTGTGTTATGTGCAGTGATTCTCAACTGGGGCTTCGTAGAGCAGTCCCAGGGGTTCCGCCTGGCCGGCCGCACTCACTACTTCCCCTGGCTCTCCCCCCTCTGCTCTAGCAGGCCTGCACTTTGGGGGTGGGGGGGGTGGAGGTGGGGGTGGTGCTTCTCCTTACATGTGAGCTGAGGGAGGGAGGGAGAGACGCTGCTTTTGCTGCAAACTTTGCTTGTGTGTGACTGACAGTGTGTGTGACTGACTGTGACAGTGTGTGTGACTGACAGTGGGTGAAAAAAAGAAAAACAAGGTAGCACTAACTTTATAAGTGTGCAAATTAATTTCAAATGGATATGAATGACCTGTTATTCCTAATTGGGAATAGAGGCTGGCTGCCTGTGATATAACTCTGAACCCAAATCAAAGACAACTGATAGAGAAAATATTATATCTGTGGCGCTCCATAAAGAAAAAAAGACGGTGTATACTCAGCGCTAAAATAAAAATAATATTAATAATAATAATAAACTGTGAACCCTAGATTGGGTAATGCTAGGCCGCCTGGTAGATACTGATTGCACAATCAGATGACACAAGAAAAAAGGAAAACCGGTGCCTTACAAGTCCAAATAGATGAATGGAATGTCCAAAAGATACGTGAAAAGTCCCAACAAAGTCCTCTTGGATAAGGGCAGTGAAGGATTAGATGTGCAGCTCCCACCGTGCATACGTGGAATATGTGGAGAGAAAACAAACAATATTATGGTGCAGTATGCCAATATAAATTTATGCTGACATGAGCCCAAAACGGATGATGACAAAACGAACAAGACAAACAATAGCAAGGCTAGTATGAATTAAAAGCTAATTTAATAAAACAACATAAAATGAAGGGTTCCGGAAGACTATAAGATCGCCAGGTCCAGATTGAGTAAAATTGGGAACCTACTCACAAGATTTCAGATCAAACAGGCAATGGAGGTAAATGCCGGGCTGTTAGTCCACTGCAGTAGCAGCCGAAAGACCTTCCTGTGATTCCCCTGAGGAAGTGTGCGCATGCGCACGAAATGCGTTGGGAAGTTATCTTTTAGAGCTGTCTTTTGGTGAAGGAAGACGTGAGCTACGCAGTTGATCCAGGTCAGAGACAGAAGGAGCGCAGTTTCCGGAAGTTCCGCCTCCTAGTGACGCAACATCCGCCCCAGACACGAGGGGAATCACAGGAAGGTCTTTCGGCTGCTACTGCACACAGTTCCTGTGTGTCCATTGATTAATAGTTCCGATTTAAAGAGACAGTGCTCTTGTAATTAGTCCCAGACATGCGCAGTATGGAATAGCAAAGCTGCATGTATTCTCAGCAAGAAAACAAAGAAAAACAATGAATAACAAATAACAAAAGCCACTAAAGAGCGTACCTGCGTTTTTGTTTGGAGGGTCGGAACTTCTTTCAGGGCAACTACCTTGTCGGCTAGTGGCCTTACTTTTCCACCTCCCACTGCATACCCTAAGTATTTGGTTTCCGCCTTACCCAGGGCACATTTCTTAGAGTTGGCTGTGAGACCTGCCTCTCTTAGAGATTTGAGGACCGCTTTCAGCCTATTTAGATGGGCCCGCCAGTGTTTACTATAAATGACAATGTCATCTAGGTAGGCTGCAGCATAAGTCCTATGGGGCCTCAGTACCTTATCCACGAGTCTCTGAAATGTGGCTGGGGCTCCATGCAGTCCAAATGGCATTGTCACAAACTGGTATAAACCCATGGGAGTGGCAAAGGCTGTTTTGCATTTGGACTTTTCCTCTAAGGGTATTTGCCAGTATCCTTTTGTCAAGTCCAGCGTGGATATATATTCCGCGTTACCAAGGGCGTCAATTAATTCGTCCACCCTTGGCATCGGATATGCGTCAAACTTGGATACCGCATTGACCTTTCGGAGGTCCACACAAAATCTTACCTTCCCATCGGGTTTAGGGACCATAATTAGTGGACTACACCACTCACTGCATGATTCCTCAATCACTCCTAAGTGTAACATTTCTTGTACCTCCTTTTCTACCAGAGCCCTACGACTTTCAGGCAACCTATAAGGACGGGAACGTACTTTTACCCCAGGTGCTGTCTCGATCGCATGGGAAATTAAGTTAGTTTGTCCTGGTAAGTCAGAAAAAAAATAATGGAACTGGGTAATTATTGCTAACAAGTCCCCTTTTTTTTCAGAGGACAATTGTTTACCCATTGGGATTTTATCCTCACTCACGATGTTCTCCCGTGGAGGCTGAGGACCCAAGTCCGTTTCCTCCTCCACCGGGTGGATGAATAGAGACCGCTGCATCTTCCAGAGTTTCAGCAAGTTCACATGGTAAATTTGTTTACCCTTCCTGGACCCTGGTTGAGCGATCTCGTAATCCACATCACCCGTACCGCGGAGTACTTCGAATGGGCCCTGCCATTTGGCCAGGAGTTTACTTTCGCAACTGGGTAACAATAACATCACCTGGTCTCCTGGGTGAAACACTCTCATGTGAGCATTCTGATTGTAATGTATCTCCTGACTGTCCTGGGCTGATCTAAGATTCTCCCTGGCAAAATGGCCGACCACATCTAGGCGCTTCTTAAGGTCTAGTACATATTGCAGGGTATTAGAAGGGGACTGCTGTTCCTCCCAGGACTCCTTTAGGTTGGCGGCCATAGAGCAATTCAAATGGAAAGAATCCCATGGAGGCCTGGGGAACTTCCCGCACTGCAAACAGCAGAAAAGGGAGAAGTTCATCCCAGGCTCTCTTCTCTGAATCTACAAATTTCCTCAGCCTCCCTTTTAGAGTTCGGTTAAATCTTTCCACCAATCCGTCAGTCTGTGGATGGTAGACCGATGTCCGAACCGACTTGACCTCTAGTAACTTTAAGACATCCTGCAGCAGTTTAGCCATGAAATTTGTACCTTGGTCTGTCAACATAACCTGGGGAAGTCCAACCCGTGAGAACAGTTCCAACAACTTGTTGGCTACTTGCTTCGCCGTTGCTGTTCTCAGGGGGAACGCCTCAGGATATCTTGTTGCATAATCAACTATTACAAGGATAAACCTGTGTCCTTTCGCAGAAGGTTCTAGAGGTCCTACCAAGTCTACCCCAATCCTCTCAAAGGGAACTGACACCAAGGGTAGAGGAACCAAAAGGGCTGTTTTTTGTACTTTTGGACTAGTTAGCTGGCACTCCGGACATGCCGCACATAGCTTAGCAATATCACTATACATCCCTGGCCAATAGAATCGGGATGAAATACAGTCCAATGTTTTATCCCTGCCCAGGTGACCACCCCAAGGGACAGTATGGGCTAGAGTGAACACAGATTTAACAAATGCCTTGGGAACCAATATCTGTCTGGTGACCTCCCCTTTTTGTGTCTGCCTATTCACCCTATATAGGATATCATTTGATAGCTCAAAATGGGGGAATACTATCACCCCCTGTGCATCTAAAATCTGCTCATCAATTTTCACCACCTTGTCATACTGTCTAGCAAGGACTGGGTCTTCCCTTTGCTTCTGGCGAAAGTCAGGGAGGTACAGGTCTGGTAAATCTCCAGGGCCCATATCCCCCTCCCTCTGGCCATCCCCAGCCATCACTTGTGACCTCTGACTACTAGAATGGTCACCTTGAGACCCAGATTTCTGCAACCAGTCCTGTTTATCAGAGCGTCTTTGCTTCCGAGTCTTTTTAACCCGGTGTCTACTGGGAAAAAGGTCTGCCGAGAAGTGGAACAGTTTGCCAGGGTTCTCCTGAGCCCTAGAAGGAGGTTCCTCGTGAAAGACTGGGGCCATTAAGTCCGAAAAGAAAGGCCAGTCGCGACCGAGCACAACGGGGGCAGGGAGCCAAAGAGCGACTCCTACTTCGAGGTAAGCCTCCTGACCTTTTACCTGTAGCCGGATTTTGGCCGTCGGATAGCGTTTTACATCGCCGTGTATACATTCTATGCTCCATAGGGAGTCAAAAGAACACACGTTAGGCGGTAACAGTTCCTGGAGGACCAGAGTTTTCCCAGAGCCCGAATCTACAAGGGCCTGGACGTTTTTTCCCCCAATCAGGGCTGGAAGTAGCCAGGCCTTGTAATTTTCTTCAGTAAAGGCCAAGGCGATGGTTCTGCTGAATGAACAATCCATCTGTGGACAGTCCACATACCGGTGGCCTTGTTCTCCGCAGGCGGAACATGGAGAGGGTTCCCTCGCAGGAGGGGGCTGTGGATAGCACCCCGCTGGACCGGATACTGGAGACCAGGCATCTGGTGGGTCCTGTGGGCGACGTCCTCGGAAGTTCCTCTCATTTTGCGACGAGCCGACATCCGGAAGGAGATGAGGGTCTTGGCGGGGACCAGCATTTGGACTCCGTCCTTGCTGGAACGACTGCTCCTTCCGTTGGACTTGGCGGTTGCATGACGGGCCGTAGGTTCCCCATTGATCCGATCTCCCTCTTTGGGCGTCCACAAGTGCCGGTGGAGTCGGGTCCAGGACACTCGCCTGCTGCTCAGCCCCAAGGAAGACGGGGTCTTGAGCCTTATATTTTTTTAGGACAACCACACGCTGTCTCCGGGTTTGAACGAAGGGCCCGGTTGACGACATTGATCTGCCTTTATTTTTTGTCTTGAGACAGCAGTTTGTAGGGTCTTAAGGATCCTCCTCCAAGAATTCTGAAGGGTAGAAACATGAGTCCGCTGCGGGAACACCAGAAGGGGGGGAGGAGAGGGGAAGACTGCTAGGGTGAAAACCGAAATTAATGAAGAAAGGGGACTCTTGCGTAGATTCATTTTTAAGAGAGTTGATAGCAAATTCGGCCCATGGTAACAGATCCACCCAGTTGTCTTGAGATTCGGAGACGGAACATCTGATGTACTGCTCTAAGGTCTGATTCATCCTTTCTGTCTGACCATTGGTCTGAGGGTTATATTCAGAAGAAAAAAGAAGGGAAATCCCAAGTCTCTGGGAAAACGCACGCCAGAACTTAGAGATGAATTGAGAGCCTCTGTCAGTAACAATAGAAATGGGAACACTGTGTAATCTGAAAATTTCCTTGGAAAAAATATCGGCCAAAGTAGCAGAATTAGGAAGACCCTTGAGGTGAATAAAGTGTGAGTGTTTAGAAAATCTGTCTACAACAACAAGAATGGTATTCATTTCCTTAGAATTTGGAAGTTCGACAATGAAGTCCATAGAGATGTGTTTCCAAGGTTGCTCCGGAATGGGAAGAGGCATGAGAAGACCCGAAGGTTTGTGATGGGCAGATTTACTCTGGGCACATACCGGACAAGCACTAGTGAAATAAAAAATGTCCTTGTTCATCTTAGCCCACCAAAAAGTCCGTTTAATAAGATCCGTTGTCCTCTTGAAGCCAGGATGACCGGCTGATCTAGAAGAATGTCCCCAAAGTAAGATTTTGTGGCGAAATCGTGGAGCTGCGTATAAGCGTCCCTCTGGTACCCTGAACCTGCTGGGAATGTGAACCTGGGCTTTGTTGATTTCATCCAACACATCCAAATTATTGGCAGAGACTATGCACTTGACAGGAAGAATAGGTTCCGTGGACTCATTGCAGAAGGACAATCTGGTGGGGTACGCATTTGAGTGAGTGTTCAACTGTTGAAAATGTTTGGTAAATGTTTTGTTCCAGTCCCCGAGGACCGCAAACAGGCCCGGTTTTCAAGGTTGTCCTGAAAACCGGGCCTGTTTCTGCCCTCGGACTGTAGTGGTGCAGGCCTGACTGACTGTTTTGCACACCATCCCACTGTAAATGTTTTGACTTGCCGTTCTTTAATAATGGAGATGTTGCGTTTTGTATATTATATGAATAAAGAATTTTTTTTAATCACAGGTAAGACCATACTGTTGTGCTGAACTGTACTGTACATGTTTTGACCTGCTGTACTTAAATAAAGGAGATGTTGTGTGTTTTAACTTGTATTAATAAAAAAATGTTTGTATTTACTGTACACAAGACCTGCACAATTCCAGTCCCAGAGGGCCGCAAACAGGCACGGTTTTCAAAGGTTACCCTGAAAACCGGGCCTGTGTGTTGCCCTCGAGGACTGTAGTGGTGCAGGCCTGACTGACTGTTTTGCACACCATCCCAAAGTAAATGTTTTGACTTGCCGTTCTTTAATAAAGGAGATGTTGCGTTTTGCATATTTTATGAATAAAGTTTTTTTAATAACGTGACTGTAAACCATACTGACTGACTGTAAATGTTTTTACTTTCTGTAAATAAATGTTTTCACTAGCAGTAAACCATACACCTGTTGATGTTTTGAATTGCTGTGCACTTAAAATGTTTTTACATTGTACAGTATTTGTAAATAAATGTTTTTGCACTTACTCCACCAATAAAAGAACATGTTGATTTGTTTTAAATTGTTCCATTGCCTCCTTTGATACTGTAACAAAATACAGTGTTTCTAGAATGTACACTTCTGTCCAGGCATACTGTACTGTATACTGTAGGCATGCTCAGTACAAGAGGATTAAAAAAAATAGAAGACACATACTGTACTGTACAGTACGGTATGTACTGGTACTGTATAGAAGACACATACTGTATGTACTGTAATACATGTAGAATATATGCATACTTTTTATTTTTTGGGGTTTATTACACAGGATACTGTATATAAAAAAGTATTGTATACTGTACGGTCGGAAAACATCAGCATACTGTTTCAGGTACAGTATTCTATCCTAATCAATAACAACGGCCACTAAACTGTAGACTCCGGTACGTGGGTTTTTAAATCCGATTCAGCAATGTGCAGGCATTGTTACACAAAGCGATATTATCCATCGAAATCCCTCCATTAGCCGTTTTCTTTTCTGAGGAAAAACAAAAAGAAAAGTTTTACTGTAATGGTCAGCCCCCTAAAGAAGTTCCCAGTCAGTCCCACCAATAATTTTCTCGGAGGGCGTCTCCTGTTCACATGCGCATGCGCCTACCGTCGATGTAATGACACACATATGCGTTTCAAGAAGGTTCCAATGCGCATGCGCCTAGCGTTCCTCCAATTGTTCAGTATCTGCAGTACAGAACTGTAGAAGCCGCTCAGCCAATGATATTGCTTACAGGAGAATCGCTTGACTTTTGAATCGCACCGATATTAATATTGTCAAAATAAAAAAATAATACGGCAACAATACTTACCATAGAATTTTCCAATCAGCTGGCGCCGGCGCCGGGCCACTGCCAGTCCAGTATTCTTGATCATACACGTTGACAGTTGGCAGTGGGACTACTACACCTGTAGTCAGCTGATGAGGCTGGAAATCGTTTAGGTACATGCAAGCTTGCTCGAAACTGCACGCCAAATCTGGCTCAAGCTGCAGGTATCCATGCGTTGACAGACAGCAAGGGTTGTCACTGACGGTGGGACCGTTATTGGAAGCCGGTGCTGGTGCATTGCTTGCCAGCGACTGTCGTTTCTTAGTTGGTTTTAACACGACCTTTCGCCTTTTGACGTCTGCATGATCATAGATACAGGAAAAAGCCGGTGATACACACCAATACCCTCCAATAAATTCTGGATCAATACGATAAAAACATGGATCGCTACATAACCTTTTCCTTATTGCACTCTTCCACACATGAGGAGCTGGCGAAAATTTGTAAAAGTCATAGTTTTCGATAAAATACTGATAAATTTGAACAACTGTTGCCATCTTATCATCTGTTGCATTAATCGCGGCCCATATAAAATAAGCATAAGTTCTGTCGGGTTTTTGGAAAACGGGCTGCACTTGAACACTCATGGTGGCGGGTCTCTGGAGAATAACAGAAACTGGTCTTTGTCTTTCTTTAATATGAAAAGCCTAAATTGATACATTATTGTAACCTCTTCCTTCAGTCTCAAGGCCAATTTACAATAGCATCCAAATGCAGTGTGTGTGCAGCGCACAGCAAAAAGTTGAGAGAGAGCAGGTCTGGCAAAATAAACTCTTTAATGATAAGCCATAAAATAGAGGGTTGTAAGCCTTCTACGCGTTTCGTGCAGGTTATGCACTTTATCAAGAAGTGCCTTACACAATATACAAAGCATTTATATACAGCTGACTGACGTTTTTTGGCACCAAATGAGTGACCACTAATTAATGCTATCCAATAATAATCGCTCATCTCGCGCATGCGCCGCACCACCAGGTGTAGCTAAAGCCCTCACCCTATGGCACAACTAATCAAAAAGTCCCAGGGAGTGACGCCCCCTGTTCGCTATGACGAGCTGGACCACAGTAATGCAGAGCGCCCCCGTCCCGTCGGTCCGCGCATGCGCAAATGAACGAGGCTAGAGCTGAAAATCAGCTCCCCTCTGTCCCCAAGATACACGCATGCGTGAATAGAAGTAAACATTGCCACGAGCTCACATAATAATAACTTGCGCGCGCATCCTTAATGCGCAAAGCCGTCAGTACACGCATGCGTGAATGAAGGTAAACATTACCACGAGCCCACATAATTGTTACGCCGGTGCTGCCCGCAGACCAGACCCGTCCCCTGTGCTGAGGTGGGACGTAGGGATAAACGCACCCGTAGCAAAGGGAGCGCGTCCGGAGTGTGGTGTTAGTGTTGCCAGGCCAGGTATAGTAAGGAAGACAATACTTGCCGGTACCGGTAGTAGAGGAAGAGTAGTTATTGCCGTTGCCAAGATCAGGGATTGGAGAGTTGCGGATGGTCGAAGGTATAAGCCGTGTGACAGGGATGCCAAAAGTCACGAAGTCCAAGTGTAGCCGAAGTCGAGAGCCAGAGGGGGTAGTCGTCCAATCCGCGTCAATACCTGAGGAGTCACTGAGAGAGTAGTCAAATGCTTCCATACAGAACTATGTCGAGCGCCAAGTGATGGGAAGCACAGGCATAATAAAGCTGGGCAGGCCAATGGGAAAAGGGGGCAGGCCTGGAGGACTGCAAGGAGTCCTCCCTGATAGGAGGGAGGTGTTACAGCCCAGCTGAGTGTAGTCATTGATTTGCATGGAACTGTGTGATGCTTGGGGGCGACGCCTCACTGCAAGAGCAGTGATTAAAAGTGCTCTGTTAGGCGTGTGCTCTGTAAGCTGGGAATGCATGCACATAACGTCTGGGGCTGGCGTGCGTGTAGGTGTGCGTGCAGGAGGGCGTGGGCGCGCCCGACGCTGAGCAGAGGAATCGCCGAGGGGAGTGATCCCGCGACGGCGGCAGGGGCGAGGAGCCGTGGAGGCCGGTAAGGAAATATTGTTTTGTGTGTCCAGGGTCTCCCTGCGGAGAGGGAGTGCTTTGTGTGGGAAGCGAGGAGAACGCCGATTCCTGACAATAATAAAAACATGCGCGCGCATCCATAATGCACAAGGCAATCAATGGAGACAACGCACGCAATGTCAAATATGCAATGCCCAAAACTTCAGGAACATATGTATAGAGACCGAGGGAGAGCTAATATTGGCAGTCAGTAACAACAATAGAAAATATATATATAAAAATACATACAAAAACAAATAACCAATCATTGAAAAAAGATTAAAAAGTATATTCCTATACCAGTGTAAAAACAAATATACAACCCTCTGGAGGTTGCAGAGGTCATAATAAATAATCCTATTCACTTGGCGACTATTTACTGTCTGTCCCTACATTAGTGTCCAAAGAGTTTCTGACCCCCATCCCTTACCCTGGATCTCTTTTCTTTTTCTCTTTTCTTTCCTTCTTTTTCTTGACAATTAGGACCTTCATACCCATTTAGTAAATGTATTACTCTATAAAATGTTATCACTAACAATAGAGTTAAAAGGATAAGATCTAATTATTAGACCTTGTCTTTATTAAGGGGTTAAACTGGTTTATGGTCCTTATTGTTCCTTCACCACTTGATATGTTGCGTACAGTGTTTTATATAATTGCTCCTATGATAATTTACCAGTGTAGTGCATCTTTCCACATTGCTATGTAAAAGTACAATTAGGGCTTATGTGCATTTAGTATAAAGCAAGTAATTATGGGACTATGATTGTGGAGCACTATTACAATAAGTTAGGACACTGGTAATGCATAGGTTAACATATTTTAAACCCGTTTTTTCGCTGGCTTTTTTTATTACAAATGTGCAGGTTCAGGCCATATCTCCCCACTCCAAGACGAAGCGCTGCTTTGAGCGTAAAACGCGTTGAGGGGGAGACTGTGGTGTAGCCTGTGTTCTATTGTGCGCTCAATAAAGATTTGTTACTCAAACCGGAAGTGCCTCCGATTCAGTCACTGGCTGTGGAGCCGGATTTCTTCTCCTGCCTCCTGTCTGAGTACATTACAGCGTGTCTTTATTATTCTCTTAATTTTAATTGTATTCTGTTATAAAGGGTGAAACATTTCTTTATTTTGTTTACTTCTCGGATTCAGGATTGTTGATCTCTCCAATATCCCTGTTTTGTCCCAGCTTCTCGAACCTCATCACACTCCTAATCTCTATCTAGAAAACGTTAAATTATTATTATTGTAGCCATGTAACCTCTGGCTACTGAATTCCTCTGCCTAGCATGAAAGTCCTGGTACCAACACAGGCAGTATTAGGGTTAAATCTGCCCTTGCTGTAGAAAGCAGTTCCCTTTAGTGACAGGGAGGTGGCGTATGGCCTGGGTACTGCCCATAAGGGGATGAGACCTGGAGCCCCTCCCCTGGTAACAAAAAGGGGCTGCAGCCTAAATGTAGAGAAAGCTGGAAGTGTGGAGCCAGGGCTCTGGTTCACCTTCCTTCCCCTCCCTCAGGGGAGTTGGAGCAGCTACCCCACATTCCACTAGGGAGTGTGGGAGTCAGGGATAGACCTTTGGGGCCTCAAGCACTGGGGGTTGCGTCCAGAGACCAAGAGAATTACATGTATACATGTTGGTATACTGCTGTGCTGTATGAAGAATAGAGAACCATTACTTGTTTTATACTCCTACCTGAGGCTGCAGTTTCTTCAGGGAGAGGGTGAGAGTGTTTTCCACAGCGGACTGCAACTATCTGCGATGTGAGAATGGAGGCGCTGCAACACCAAGGAAAGAACTAATCCAGCACTGAAAACCTGTCCTGCTTATCCCCAATACCACCGGCGGATGCTCAGAACCTCCTGTGAACCTAACAGGTAGCACCAACACCAGATAACAGCAGTGAATCTCCCTGAGGGTGGGGGAACATGTGTTACATTATTATTATTATTATTATTATTATCGTGCTTCTGCTATTAGCTCACTTTGGTTCTAGATGGGACAGCCCATTTAAAGTCTTCCAGACATTTTTCCTTCTGGAATTTAGGAGATGCTAAAGATAGTATTGTTGAACGCAGGCCCTTATTCAATATATTTTGAAGAGTTTCTCGGTGCTGGAAAAGGGGTCAGCTCTATTCAAATGGATGGGACAAACGTTTTCCTCATGATAGTGACTTGTGGAAATGTAATGGATGATGTAATGAGAGACAAAAATCCCAGAAAGCCACTAGAGGGCGGTAGCTACATCTCTAACAAATATCTCTTGTTTCCACTTTGATAACAAAAGGTATGATCACTCAATGCTGACCCTGGTTTGAAGCCAAATTTCCGGTGATAGAGAAAAAACTGACTGCATTCAAAAGAATGGGACTAAAATGTTCAAAAATGACCAAGAAGTGATCACAAAAGAATCCCCTATTATTGCACGCAAGCCATAATTGTTCAATATCAGGGAAATGGACTACATGACTAAGTAGATAGATAATTAATAATGGGTACTCAAATCTCCTGGGAAGGGTAGTGTGTGATAACATTCAAAACAATAACCTTTTATTTAAACATAACTCATCTAAGTGCACAAATATATACAGTGAATTAACTAATAATCAAAGAAGAACAGGGCGTTACTGGCCAATCATGCCCTGTTCTGAGGGGATTATTACTATTATAGGCTAAATATAGGCTTTTTTTCATAAAATAATAGACACTTTTGTAAAGATATATAACTCTGAACTACGCTCATGCACCTGTGTAGGAAAAAGACATTACATAGCAAATGAGAGGGGTGTGGGGGCGGAGAGGGGGAGAGGTGAAGGGGGGGGAGAGACGTGGGGGGGAGAGGGGAGAGAGGTGTGGGGGGGAGGGGGAGAGGTGAGGGGGGAGAGACGTGGGGGGGGGGGGAGGGGAGAGAGGTGGGGGAGAGGTGTGAGGAGATGGGAGAGAGGTGGGGAGTAGAGGGGAGAGGTGGGGGGGGAGAAGAGAGAGAGGTGAGGGGGAGAGAGGTGAGGGGGCGAGGGAGGAGAGAGGCAAGGGTGGGGGAGAAGAGATAGGTGAGGGGGGATAGAGAGGTGAGGGGGGAGCAAGGTGTGGGGGGGAAGCGAAGTGAGGGGGGGAGAGAGAGGTGAGGGGGGAGAGAGAGAGGTAAGGGGGGAGACAGAGAGGGGTGAGGGGGGGACAGAGAGAGGTGAGGGGGGGAGAGAGACAGAGGTGAGGGCGAGAGAGAGAGGTGAGGGGGGGAGATAGAGAGGTATGGGTAGAGACAGAGAGAGGTATGGGAGGAGACAAAGAGAGGTAAGGGGGGAGAGAGAGGTGAGGAGGGAGAGAGCGGTAAGGGGGGAAGAGGTGAGGGGGCGAGAGAGAGATGAGGGGGGGGAGAGAGGTGAGGGGGAGAGAGAGGTGAGGGGGGGAGAGAGGTGAGGGAGAGAGAGGTGAGGGGGAGAGAGGTGAGGGGGAGAGTGAGTGGTGAGGGGGGAGAGTGAATTGTGAGGTGGGAGAGTGAATTGTGAGGGGGAGAGAGAGGGGTGAGGGGGGAGAGAGAGGGGGTAGGGAGGAGAGAGAGGTGAGGGGGGGAGAGAGATGAGGGTGGGGAAGAGAGATGTGCGGGGGGAGAGAGGTGAGGGGGGAGAGAGGTGAGAGAGATGAGGGAGGGGAGAGAGAGAGAGAGAGAGAGAGATGTGAGGGGGGAGAGAGAGAGGTGAGGGGGGGAGAGAGAGAGGTGAGGGAGGAGAGAGAGAGGTGAGGGGGTGAAGGAAGACCTAATTTCCTCGCCTATGCTTCAGAACCGAGAGGAACATTTCCTCTGCCAGGTACACTGAAGCCTTGTGACTGGATACTACACCATCTGCACCATTTTGCAGCAGACTTCCCAGGAAGCTTTCACGCCCTGCAACTGTTATCTTCGATCTTTGATGAACTTTATCAGGCCTGGAAGACGAGCGAAATGAAACGTAACGCATGCCAGGTTTCAAATCCTTTGTCTCAATTTATTACTCATAGGGTAATGACTTTTATACAGAAAAAAAAGATATTGGTTAGAGGCGTAACATAGGCGTATCCTAGGTGTAACATAGGCGTATCCTAGGTGTGTCTTGGGCGTAGCTTTGATTAGAGGCGTGATTTAGGGGCAGGACATATTAGTGGCGTGACTTTTGGGATGTGTCTATCCAAATACAAGCCATGTCTGACTACATAGCTTATTCATTGTCTGTTATCAAAAGAGACCTTGAGTCTTTAGCAACTATATTACACTATTTTGCTTCTTGCAGAGAACCATTCTATTATATTCTAACTAAAACATCATGAAATTGACAACACAAAAGTATCTTAGCAATATCCTTAGCAGGAAGAAAAGAAATGTAATTTAGCAGAAACTGTGTGCATTAGGAATTATATTTCAGCAAAAGGCTGACTACAGAATCTTAACTAGTTATGACCAGACAAAATGGAAGCTTAACATGAGTGCAGATTCTGGCCTGACATATTGGTCCTAACAATCCCCTCCTTTTTGTTCTCTAAAAGAACAAATACCCTTACTAGGTACACTTCTCTATGACTATGGCCTTATGGGGACCAATAGTATCATAGACTCTGTTCATGGCCACATATGAATTATTAGTTGCATACATGGCGTGAGATGAAACTGAAGGTTTCCTTGAGACAAATGAAAGCATTGCACACTTAGCACAGTGAAAAATAACAAAAATTGCTGCGATTATACTAATCACTACAACAAAACCATAGAGAATTTTCATACCCAATTCTCCGATCCAACTAGTCCTGACATCCAATTTAAGCTAAGACCTGAGGATTCTTTACGCATCCTTGCCTGAATTTCCTGTAACTTATCCATATATTTATGAATAGCGCCAGACTCATCTTCAATATAGGCACAGCACTTCTGTCCTACAAGTTTACAAACACCTCCTTGTGAGGCTAGCAGATAATCAAGAGCCATTCTATTCTGTAATAATACTGTTCGGATCTGCTCTTGTTCATTAGTCAAACGGATGATAGCATCACTTGTCTGATTAAGAGCATCATCAATATTTACCATCAGCTCACTTAATTTAGAATAGAGATCCAGAACACCTAAACTAGGTATAAAAACCCCAGCTGCAATGAGGGTTGGACTAATGGTCCTGGTCAGATCTTTTCGATTTCTCAGCTTCCCTTGGGGTAACGTGTCAGATACATAGAAAGTGGGAAGGATGAAACCCAGATAACAAAGGGCAGTGTGATTGCAGGGTACTATCTTAGTGGCCCACATGCCACACAACCAATAGATATATATATATATCATTAAATATTTCTATAGATTAGAAAATGGCTTACATCTCAATATGTCACATAATCTAAGGGTCAGCTATTTGTGAGCGTAGTTTGTTTGTGAATGGTGCTCTAAAAGTGCTAGGACTGTGTATAATGGAAGGGAGCATAAACTGGGTATATAATAATATAAACAGTACTAAACCTTAGGTGGGCATAGGATACCCTGAAGGTTGGGGTTGGTTGTCCAAAGACACCCCCCCCTTCCTCATTGGGTTAGCCCCAGGTAATGTACTCACGTATTGTCCTTCCCAGGGTCTCCCTTCCAAAGCGTGCAGCTGTATGGTAAAACGTTCCAAAGGCCAGGGTGTGCAGCGCACAGCAAAGATGAAAGAGCAGGTCTTGCAATAAAAATCCTTTATTATTCAAACATCTGGTTGTGGGACAGCAGCAAACTTCAACGCGTTTCGTTCAAAGAACTTTTTCTTGAAAAAGTTCTTTGAACGAAACGCGTTGAAGTTTGCTGCTGTCCCACAACCAGATGTTTGAATAATAAAGGATTTTTATTGCAAGACCTGCTCTTTCATCTTTGCTGTGCGCTGCACACCCTGGCCTTCAGCTATTTGTGAGAATTGGTGGGGGCTAATCTCTGCTAAGAGCGACTGCACAAACATTCTTCTTGCACACATCTTTCATACTGCATTTACTCAGAATGGCAAAACGGACCAAGATGGCTGCTATGGTCAAAATGGCTGACGTGATCCTTTCCTTGTGGTTGACTCACTTCCCTTTGTGACCTCCCACCTTCCTCATATCCAGTCTTCTCAGTCCCCCCATATCCTTAAGAGACAGTCTATTTAAGGAACAAAACAGTTAACCGTTTCATAGTCCTGATGGACCAAGATGTCCAAGTTGTGAATAACTTAATTCCTTTCTTTTCTGGCCATTATATCAGCCCAGTTGATTTCTTCTTCGGTCTCGTCTTCTGGGGGACTGGCAACATCATCACCGCAGAGAGGCATAGCGTCGGTGGGGGTTGCAACGCACTTCTGGATCAGAGTTTTGCTGTACTTAATACATAGAGAGCAATGAGTAGGACAAACACACACATGTACAAAAACATTCGCTAGCTTCGCTCAAAGCAAATCAATCCAACCACCAAGTCCCCATGGTCCCTAAATCCTGGCTAAATACACAACATTGCGCTTTAACTAGGGCGCATACATGCCCCTCCTTTTGAGGCTAAAATATAGTCTAGAGCTATTTTATTCTGCGGAGCCATTAATTTAAACTAAACCTATTCTTGGTTAAGTGAGTAAATGTCTGTGATTGTATGATTTAGGATATCCCTGTAAACCTGTCATACAGTAACCCAACTCCTACATTTGGGAATAAATTCCCTGAAACTTATTCTTCCCATAGACTACTTTTTAGCACTTGTGTATTGGGTGCATCTCTTCTGTTTCTAACTCTACATGTGAGCAATTAACATAACCATGTGTTTGACTGATAAAACATTCTCCCACCGGGATATCATTCTGCAGGGAGATTCTATTAACCTAGAAATCCAAACAAAATAAACAAAGTTAAACAAATAATACCTTATACTATTTTGTCATCCTTATGGGACGCTACGTACACAAACATAATGGAGCATACATTGTAACTGAAAAATAATAAAAACCTGTAAAAATAAAAAGTTCAAAGTTCGTGTGTTGAGGCCTGGACATTTTTGCCTATGACCTTTCTCCCTTGATGATTAGTGGTCAGAGAGTATTGTGTCCATCAAAACACTTATTTGCAGGTGCTATGTCTTTGTCTTTATTAGCTGTTTGTGCTTAGACTGGCACTATTTTGACGTGCGTGATGTGTATCCATGATGATAAGAAATTTTTACTGCAATGCTGGTGATGAGTAGCATTTAAATGGCCTTTTCATCTGGGATGAAGAGCGTGCTTGCGTAGAAAATGCTTGACCATTAACCCGTCTTGCGTAGGTGCACTTTCAGCTTTAACCTGTGCCTAGAAAGACTCAAACATATATATTAGTTGCATGCAATACTTATTAATTGTTTTATTACCAATAACATGGTCCTTAATTCGTTACTTTGAACCACTGATGGTCATAACTCATCCCATAAGTGTCCCATAGGGAGAGAATTTATACCTAGAAATAAATTCTTGTATTAATATGGTTACTACTATTATTAGCATCCACAATATTAAACAGAGATATTCCCTATTAACGCTCCTCAAATTTTAAACTAATCAACCAATATGGACTTGACTTTGCTACAATCCAAGTTCCTAAAACTTGGTACCTCCGCCTGTGCCAAACCAATTGCTTCCATAATCAACTCTATTCTGTCTGCAGGCCATATCCTAGTACATGGTAGACAGACAGAGCCCCTATATATAGCACTCTGATCCAGTGTGAAATGATGAGATTCTTAAAATAACTTTATTAAATGACAATGTCGTTAAGATACTGGGGTTTAAAACAATGATTAAATAATACCAAGTGATTCTTACTCTATGGATAAGTGTGTCCAATTGAGTGTGCAGTGGTATATATAAATGTCCAGTGTTAGGATAAATCACTGGCCCTAGCAATCCTCTATAGAGTGGGTTAGCTAGGGTTCTTGATGGAAGTAACGGCAGTTTGAGCCACAGATGTAGTGCCCCTGTAATTTAATACTAGTAGGTGCACTCGTGAGTGGGACCTGTACTATGCTGTATGTATACTGCAGCTGATAGTATATTATAGATTCGTTGTAACAGATCTAGGTCTAAGTGCACCTAATGTGTTGTTAATTGCACTCACTTATGTTATAGAATATGTAATTTTTGCTGTGTGGTGCTTAACACATGTATATATATTCCAGGTATATGATGGTCTAGCTGGAGTAAATACTAGTATTACTAGATATATTACAGGTGAATATAGTGGCACTGCTGTAACTACTGTATAAGCTTATACTGAGTTATCAGCTGAGTACTGCTCCTGGTAGGGTTTATATTCCGGTCAACTTGAAGAACCTTCCCCTAATAGGGTATGTACTTTACATGTGTGGTGGTGATCTGGCACTTGAGGTGTTAATACCTGTGTTGGGTGCCGTTTTGCTCTATGTATGACCCCCTTGAGCTGATTGCTGTAGTGGGGGGTTAGCATTCAGGCTTCCTATATTGAAATGGTATTGTATTGCCAGTATTACTATGTGCCGTTGCTGTGTGGTGACTTATAAGATCATTGGATCTTATTTTGGTCCATTACTGTGCACGGGCTGAGATACACTGACTTTCTAAGTCTGACTGAGTCAGTGTACATGAACTCCGCCTCCGCGCGTGCACGTGGTCACGTGTTCGCCGACGCGCGCGTTTCGCGAGTGCTTTGTCAAGGCTAGGTGATTACCTAGCCTTGACAAAGCACTCGCGAAACGCGCGCGTCGGCGAACACGTGACCACGTGCACGCGCGGAGGCGGAGTTCATGTACACTGACTCAGTCAGACTTAGAAAGTCAGTGTATCTCAGCCCGTGCACAGTAATGGACCAAAATAAGATCCAATGATCTTATAAGTCACCACACAGCAACGGCACATAGTAATACTAGCAATACAATACCATTTCAATATAGGAAGCCTGAATGCTAACCCCCCACTACAGCAATCAGCTCAAGGGGGTCATACATAGAGCAAAACGGCACCCAACACAGGTATTAACACCTCAAGTGCCAGATCACCACCACACATGTAAAGTACATACCCTATTAGGGGAAGGTTCTTCAAGTTGACCGGAATATAAACCCTACCAGGAGCAGTACTCAGCTGATAACTCAGTATAAGCTTATACAGTAGTTACAGCAGTGCCACTATATTCACCTGTAATATATCTAGTAATACTAGTATTTACTCCAGCTAGACCATCATATACCTGGAATATATATACATGTGTTAAGCACCACACAGCAAAAATTACATATTCTATAACATAAGTGAGTGCAATTAACAACACATTAGGTGCACTTAGACCTAGATCTGTTACAACGAATCTATAATATACTATCAGCTGCAGTATACATACAGCATAGTACAGGTCCCACTCACGAGTGCACCTACTAGTATTAAATTACAGGGGCACTACATCTGTGGCTCAAACTGCCGTTACTTCCATCAAGAACCCTAGCTAACCCACTCTATAGAGGATTGCTAGGGCCAGTGATTTATCCTAACACTGGACATTTATATATACCACTGCACACTCAATTGGACACACTTATCCATAGAGTAAGAATCACTTGGTATTATTTAATCATTGTTTTAAACCCCAGTATCTTAACGACATTGTCATTTAATAAAGTTATTTTAAGAATCTCATCATTTCACACTGGATCAGAGTGCTATATATAGGGGCTCTGTCTGTCTACCATGTACTAAGTTATATGCCCTTTGCAGCACCATTTCCTATGTTACATATCTAAGCTGTAGCGGGGGTAAACCATAAGTGTATACTGCAGGCCATATCCCTAAGACCTGGAAAACTGCTAGAGTTGTCCCAATCTTCAAAAATGGGGACAAAAACACTGTCTCAAACTACAAATCAATCTCTCTTCTCACAATACGGACTTACTCTCATTCATACCTACAGTAACTGCCATCTGCCATTTTCTCTGATGCAAATGGTGTCAACCTTTTAGTCATTTAATACTAACTAACCTTAAAACTCGCCCCACAAATCAAGCATCCCAATAGCCTGCACTCATGGCTATTGTCCAACACCCACAGTCACTCCTGGCTTTCACCTCAAACACTCCACTGTAACTATTCTGCTAAAAATGTGAAATGCCTTGTATATAATATATACCCTGTTCACTTATGCAATTACTGTATATATCCCCTGTCCTTTAACTCTATTTCCAGGACATACCCAAAAACAAATAAATGGTTACAAAATTATAAATTTGGCAGATATGATATTTCCCTCAACATAGGGACGGCCTGCTACCTGCTTTGCTGTGACATCTGCAAAGGTATTGTTATTATTTACCAGGGGCCTGTCAGCCCTTGGAGTTAACATTGCTATAATAAATTCTGAACCTGTTGTGCATTGTATATCATTTACAACATATCAAGTTCATATCAAATCCCTCTATAGGGATTTCAGAGAGACCTTCAATAACCTATGTATGTATCTCCCCTCTTTTGTTCATATATTATCTATATATGTGAACAAAAATAAAAAAAATACAAAAATACAAAAAAAAAAAAATTATGAAAACATGTTGCTTTGATATATAGCAAAATTAAACTGGTAAATAGATTTGTATGTGTAGTGACTATAAAAATATTTACTGCTTGTGTTAAAAGAAAAAGCCTGCAGTAGGTCTTTTAACAAATGTGGCATTTACAATATAAGAAAAAATCCTGAAATCCTGAGCAACAGATTTCCTTTTAAAATAGACAAATAATTTTGAACTCTTTGCAAAGTGCTGAGCACACGGCCAGCATTAACTTTAAAAGACACTCTGACTTTAAAAAGAAAAAAATAATAATTTTCAAAGCGCTTTTTTTTTTTTTTTTTTTTCTTTCTGGGAAAACAGCCAGAAATTTCACAGTACAGATAGCAGACAATGGGTTTCACTGTCTAATTCATATTAACTGCTGGATTAATCCTCACGCAGGGGATTGTAACATTAGTTTAATGTTAAATATGAAGCTTTCCACGCTGTCCTAAAACTGCATTTAGTATGGTCTTTCAAAATTAAATAACGGGAATATTTTAAATTACTTATAAACACCAAGTCTATGCCTACAAGAGCATGCAACATTCTTTCACTCATTCCCCTGAATGCCTTCTGAAAGAAATCTCATATTCCTGCAAACTTCCATCAATACAATTGCTATCCCGTTTTAACTATGCCCTCTCTTAAACTAAACAAAATATCTTCAAACATGCAACAGTTATACCATGACTAAAAAAAAAACAGCACGCTTGACCCTACCTGTCTTGTATGGCTTCTACACTGCTTATTTAACGGAGACAATTCTCGCTAAAATAACTGACCTTCATGCTGCTAAAGGCAGATATCACCACACTCCGCTCACACCACGGACACCCTCCTTTTGAAGCGCTATGTACATTAATGGCGTTATATACATAATTAATACAATATATTAATTCAAACAGTGCTTATGAGCTCTTACAAGCATTTTAAACAAAAACAGCCCCAAATATATTTTAATCCTGTAGAAATAAAATTGAAATGTGTTATCTTACTGCTTTACGGAAAAGAAGACAGTTCTACATTACCTTGTTCTCATGATTAAACTGCTTAAGCACAGAGCTAGTTAATTTTAATGTGAATGCTTCGCATTCTTTAAACTGTAAGGGAGAGGCTGTGTCCCTCCTTTTATTAAGACAGAAATACCACAAACGAAAAGAAGTGTGTCCGGTTTAAAAAGTATCCGCCTGGCCAGGATGAATAAACCTTTCAAACTATAACCAGTGAGAGAGCTGAATATACTCCCCTTTTGTTGTGAGGTATTTCTCTCTATATTCGGTGTACACCTTTTTAAAACCTTTTAAAATTTAGATTTCATCATGAGCAACTAATATTCATATTTTTTGTACAGATGATAATCAGCATGACTTTCACACAAGAAATCATTCAGGAAAAAATTCATCAGGGTTACAAACAAACTCGGTAGCTGTGTTTTTTTTTTTTTTTTTACAGAGACTTTCACTCTGAGCCCCCACGGGCAAAGCAGCACTTCCCTGCTTCTGACTGATAGTGGCACACTCTCTGCCAATGACCAAAACCACCACAATTAAAACAGACACCATTATTCTGAGCTATTCTCCCTGATTGATTTCTGGGAGATAACAGTCCAGTCGTGCACAAAATTTACTGGACACTAACCAAAAATTTTGTCTAAAGGGACTCTAACCCAATCTTCAGTCACAATTCATAAATTATCTGGACTCTAACCAGCATAATTTAGGTCTTTTTAAATTCCCAGAGGGGGTGAAGCATCATATATAAAAAATTACATATATACTCACCACCTCTGTGAATTTCCCACTTCTGGACACCAAAACTGAAGGAAGACCTAATTTCCTCGCCTATGCTTCAGAACCGAGAGGAACCTTTCCTCTGCCAGGTACACTGAAGCCTTGTGACTGGATACTACACCATCTGCACCATTTTGCAGCAGACTTCCCAGGAAGCTTTCACGCACTGCAACTGTTATCTTCGATCTTTGATGAACTTTATCAGGCCTGGAAGACGAGCGAAATGAAACGTAATGCATGCCAGGTTTCAAATCCTTTGTCTCAATTTATTACTCATAGGGTAATGACTTTTATACAGAAAAAAAAAGATATTGGTTAGAGGCGTAACATAGGCGTATCTTAGGTGTAACATAGGCGTATCCTAGGTGTGTCTTGGGCGTAGCTTTGATTAGAGGCGTGATCTAGGGGCAGGACATATTAGTGGCGTGACTTTTGGGACGTGTCTATCCAAATACAAGCAATGTCTGACTACATAGCTTATTCATTGTCTGTTTTCAAAAGAGACCTTGAGTCTTTAGCAACTATACAGTACCGACACACTTTATTCGAGTGTGGTCGGTACCGCAAGCCGGGAAATCTCGCGGCTTGCTAGTGGCCGCCCCTCGGCGTGCCGCGCGTCATAGACGCGCGGTCACGCGTCTTCGGGAGCGTGCGCCCCCTGCACGCGCGTCCAGGGGCTCCCCGAGGGAGCCCTGGTGTCCCGCGATCGCGGGACAGCGGCAGGGGGTTCCGGGGGACCCGGCGGACCCGGCAGCGGTAGGGAGAGTGCCCCGATCGGAGGGCGCTCTTCCGCTGCTTCGGCGCGCGCCCGTCACTCTCGGGCGCGCGCCAGGCTACTGCTGCGGCAGAGAACGGGCAAATGCTCGAATAAACTCTGCCGCAGCAGTATTACACTATTTTGCTTCTTGCAGAGAACCATTCTATTATATTCTAACTAAAACATCAGGAAATTGACAACACAAAAGTATCTAAGCAATATCCTTAGCAGGAAGAAAAGAAATGTAATTTAGCAGAAACTGTGTGCATTAGGAATTATATTTCAGCAAAAGGCTGACTACAGAATCTTAACTAGTTATGACCAGACAAAATGGAAGCTTAACATGAGTGCAGATTCTGGCCTGACATATTGGTCCTAACAGGGGGGGATAGAGGGAGGTGAGGGGGAGGGAGAGAGTTGAGGGGGGGGGAGAGAGAGGTGATGGGGGAAGGGAGAGAGGTGAGTGGGGGGGAGAGAGAGAGGTGAGGGGGGGAGAGAGAGGTGAGGGGAGGGAGAGAGTTGAGGGGAGGGGAGAGAGAGGTGATGGAGGAGAGAGAGAGGTGAGGGGGGGTGAGAGAGGTTGGGGGGAGAGAGAGGTTGGGGGAGAGAGAGGTAGGGGGAGAGACAGATGTGTGGGGGGGAGAGAGAGGTGAGGGGGGAGAGAGAGGTGAAGGGGAGAGAGAGGTGAGGGGGGAGAGAGAAGTGAGGGTGGAGAGAAAGATGTGGGGGAGAGAGAGATGAGGGGGGAAAGAGAGATGAGGAGGGGGAGAGAGAGGTGAGGGGGAGACAGAGGTGAGGGTGTAAGGATCCGCCATCCTGGTGATTGCAGACGTCTCATCACCTCAACAACCCTTCCGTGATGGACACTATGCACGTGCGGATCTTGCGCAGTCTGATTCCCCGTCCACGGATTCTTTCTCCGCCCCCCGCTCTGATGCACAACGGGTGCGTTCAACCAGCCTCCCCGCTGACGTGCGTTCCAAGCCCCGCCCCCGCTGTGGTGATGGACAAGACCAGTGTGGGAGTGATACACGTTTCGGGCTCCACCCCCTGACCTCCGTGACGCACGCAGGTCGGCGCACGATTGGTCCCGCCCCCATTCACTCTAGGGATGTCCAGGACCAGCGTGGGAGTGACGCGCGCCATAGGCTCCGCCCTCTGACCTCCGTAACATGCGTGGGTCGGCACATGACCGGTTCCGCCTCCATCCCTGATAAGGCTGCATCCTAGGGCACGCCTCCGTGCACCAGCAGCCTATTGAGGTCTTTTTCCTGGTTCCGCCCTGGCTGGCTATTGGAAGCTCCTCCTTTTATATACCTTCCTGTTGCATTCAGTCTTTGCTGAGCAAAGTCTAGTGTGACGCCGTGCCTTGCTGCATTCTAGTTCCTGTGACCTTGCCCTGCTTGTTTAACCTCTTGTTGCCTGACCCTGCTTGTCTCTTGGATTCCGCACCTCTCCTCTCCTGATCCGGCAACGAACGACCACTCTCCTGTCTCCAGTCCTGACCTTGGCTAAGTACTCCGATATTCTCCAATCCTGAACCTGGCTACGTACCCCGACAATCCGATACTCTCCTATCCTGAACCTGGCTACGTACCCCGACGAACATCTACTCTCCAATCCCGAACTTGGCTACACACTCTGACGATCCGCAACTCGGAACCCCAGACCTGGCAGGTACTTATATCATCCACAAACACACACAACCACCTCGCTGCCACCACTGCTCCGGGACACAACCCCCCCCCCCGGCGGCCGTGCAACCCCCCTCCATCTCCCGCCCGGGCAGGCAGGCAGCCGCGGTGATCGGGGCAGAAAGGGGACACATCACCCGCTCCCCCCTCCCCCCCGGCGGCCGCGCAACCCCCCTCCATCTCCCGCCCAGGCAGGCAGCCACGGTGATCGGGGCAGAAGGGGGACATATCACCCGCTCCCCCCCGCAGCCGCGCAACCCCCCTCCATCTCCCGCTCGGGCAGGTGGGCAGCCACGGGGATCGGGGCAGAAGGGGGACACCACACAGCGGCAGATCGGGAGCGAGCACACGTCACTGGGAGACTCATGAATATTCATGAGATTCCACTGACTGACAGAAGCAGATGAAATACATTCCCCATATTTAAAGATGTCGCCAAATTTCGCCGATTAATACATGGAGAACGAATTGACTGACAGCTATGCAGTTCTTTAGGTAATTAGAGATTGCCCACATGAAACTATTGAAGTAAATAAATAAATTTAAAAAAAAAAGACTGAACTTCAGCTTTAATAGACAGTTTTGGTAATAATTGTATTTTTTACATTCTAAGTTTATATGCGATGGCACTCCTTGGTGGAATGTAATTATGTTTGTTATACATTTCACTTTGTGCAGGTGTTTCACACCAATTAAATCAGCGGAGTGGAGGTTTAAATAGTACCCTCCCCCCCTCTGACACCATGCTCCTTGAGAAAGATCAGTGTTGCTTGAAACGAGTGGGAGGAGGTTTCCTATTTTTGTTCGTGATCAGTATCTGTTTTATGTAGCTTAATAAAGGTTTTTATTTTTACTTTTTGCTGGTGAGTCTGAGTTTGCAACAGGAGCAGCTGATCTTTTTTGTTTCTGCTGTGAGAGAGGGCCTGCGTGTGCTGTGAGAGCCTGCATGTGCTGTGAGAGAGAGCCTGCATGTGCTGTGAGAGAGAGCCTGCATGTGCTGTGAGAGAGAGCCTGTTGTAAGGAATCCGTTTCTGGCCTTAGCTTGTAGCCTTGCAGATCTCTGCAGTTCAACTAATACTCCGTCTTGCAATCAATAGCACCTGTACTAGCTTTCACTGCTGCCTTAGTCCTATGCATATCCTTCCTGATTGGTTGGCTTCCCTCCTTTTAGATGACGTTATCAGAAAAAAATGTATGACATCACATGGTACTCCAACCAATCGGATTGGGAGATATACCATGTGAAGCATCACATAGTACACCCCCAATCCGATTGGTTGGAGTACAATGCGACAGCTTCCATTTTTTTAAAGGATGTGATGTCATCTTAAAGGGAAGGAAGCCAGCCAATCAGGAAGGATTTGCTTCCCTCCCTTTAAGATGAAGTCACATCCTTTAAAAAAAATGGAAGCTGTCACATGGTACCCTAACCAATCGGATTGGGGGTGTACCATTGGTGACGTCACAGGCCTTATATAAAGCCTGTCCCATCACATTTGACCCCAAGAAGACAACGGGACAACATTCACCCCCATTGGATTACAGTATACAGAAGAGAAGACAGAAGAAAAGAAAGAAGAAAAGAACATACCGGAGATGTCTCTTCAATCAACAGAGGACCATTGGCTGTTGAGGAGCATTGCGTCGTGTGTCAAGAGATCTTGACATAGTAGGATTCGGAGGGTGAAGACAGCGATGGAAAAAACATATTGATTGGATTTAATTGTGTATTTTTTTAGGTTGCCCATTAAATGCCTGTGAGGATTCGCCATCCTGGCGGTCGCAGATCGTCTCCTCACCCCAACAAGCCTTCCGTGATGGTCACTCAGGATGCGTGGTCTCGTGGTCCCAGCACGCGCACGTGAACCTTGCGTGGCCTGATCCCCCATCCGCGGATTCGGACCCCGCCACCCGCTCTGACGCACGACGAGTGCGCTCGGCTAGCCTCCCTGCTGACGTGCGGCCCAAGCCCCGCCCCTGTTCTGGTGATAGACAGACAGCACCGGCGTGGGAGTGACACGCGCTCTCGGCTCTGCCCCCTGACCTCTGTGACACATGTGGGTTGGCGCGGGATTAACCCCGTCTCCTCATGTCCCAAGGGCACTCTGAATCAGCGTGGGAGTGACGTGCGCTCCAAGCTCCGCCCGCTGACCTCCGTGACGTGCGCGGGATGGCGCCCGAGCAGTTCCGCCCCCATCCCCGATTAGGCTGCATCATAGGGTACACCTGTTTGCACCAGCAGCCTATCGGTGCGTACTTCCTGGTTCCGCCCTGACTGGCTATTGGAGGTACTGCCTTTATATACCTTCAGTCTGCTCTCATTCTTTGCTGAGCACAGTCTAGTGTGACACCGTGCCTTGCTGCATTCTAGCTCCAGACCTTGCCTTGCCTTGCTGATTAACCTCTTGTTGCCTGACCCTGCTTGTCTCTTGGATTCCATACTTCACCTCTCCTGATCCGGCTTTGAACGACCATTCTCCTGTCTCCAGTCATGACCTTGGCTAAGTACTCCAACGATCTGATATTCTCCAATCCTGAACCTGGCTACGTACCCCGACAATCCGCTACTCTCCAATCCTGAACCTGGCTACGCACTCTTACGATCCGCAACTCTCTGCTCCTGAACCTGGCAAGTACTTTGACTATTCTCCTATCTGTAATCCCGACCTGGCTTGAATGACTACTTTACATCCTAGGCGCGTTAACCAATTCCCTACCTCAGCACTGCGGTCGCGCTTCGTTTGTGGTAAGCTACGCGATACACTGCCATAGTGGTAAACCAATCCAATATTATGGGTATGGTGTACCACTGTGCCAATCAATTGATTGAGAGAGAGAGAGAGAGAGAGACTGTTTTCCAGGAGAAGGAGGGGGGGGGGGGAAGGGGGAAATCCAGCCCAGAGTTCACAGTTCTAATTCCCCACACCTGCTCTCCCAATTGGTACATGTGGCAATTAGATTTGCTGCTTCACTCCCTCGCCTTGAGGCTCGGGCACTGTTGCTCCCTGCATCCAGTTTGGAGAGGACACCCCCTTCAAGCTAATCAAATCTGTTCTTATGAATTCTGTAAACCGATAGTAAATGTTTTGCATTTTGTATAGCTGGAAAGCGAATAAGTTGCCCAACCCTAGAGAGGTATAAGAAAATCGGGTATGTACCGAGCACAGCAGTGAAAAATAGGGCTGGAGGCTAGTTGAAGTAAAAAGCTTTATTAAAAATGTATAATAGCAAAAATAGGTAGCAGGGTCCTCTGACGCGTTTCCCGCCTGGTAGACGCTTTATCAAAGAGGCACGCGACTCCTGGAACCTGCACATACCACATAAATCGTGAGTGTTGATATTTTACTCCTACGGACTCCCTTCCTCATCAGCCAGTGGGTGTTTTTTCATGTTTAATGACGCTCCGGCCGCACGGACCGACAGGCTGCAGATGAGGGCTCTTGTGAGAGGGTGAGTTTCATTCATACGGAGCTCATTCCTCCAGCTGCTCAGTCAATGCTGCTTTCAAAGTTGATCTGCTTTATTGTGTTTTTTTATTGTTGAGCTACTATATTTACACCCACACAAATTGTGCATGTTGGAAGGATCATTTTGCATCAGCTTATGGTTCCAGTTTCTTGACTATATTATCATTACTCTATATTTGATATTATAAGCACCAATCAGGGATTTGTTTCCCATGTCCCAGCCCTAGAGAGGGAAATCTCTGTCTAAGTAAGTGCTCTGATTGAGCTGTGTTTATTTTTGAGGTATTTCTACAACATTTGTCTTTCCTGCTAGCATGCGCGTCACAGCGCTTTGTGCGCCCACACACACACACAGCCACTGGGGCCTGCCCGTAGAGGGCTGTGGTAGGTGGCTTGCACGCCGTAGTGCCCGCGGCCGTGACCACCGGGGACTCAGCCTAAAGCAGGCAGAAGCCGGATTGTTACAATATTGTGTTATGTGTTCTTTGTTTACCCTAAAAGACCGTGTCACCAAGAGCCCAGACAGACGGCAGATAAGGAAGCCGTTTGTCACTATACAGGCATACCCCGCATTAACGTACGCAATGGGACCGGAGCATGTATGTAAAGCGAAAATGTACTTAAAGTGAAGCACTACCTTTTCCCACTTATTGATGCATGTACTGTACAGCAATCGTCATATACGTGCATAACTGATGTAAATAACGCATTTGTAACAGGCTCTATAGTCTCCCCGCTTGCGCACAGCTTCGGTACAGGTAGGGAGCCGGTATTGCTGTTCAGGGCGTACTGAACGGCGCATGCGTGAGCTGCCGTTTGCCTATTGGGCGATATGTACTTACTCGCGAGTGTACTTAAAGTGAGTGTACATTTAAGTTTATGATACCACAGCGTCTGATCTTTTGTGCATGCTGCTCTTGGTAACAATAGTTGCCACACATCGGGTTACAACAGCATGGTTAGAGTGTTTGCTATGACCAAAATACAGGCTCAATCTTGCCCTATGTCCATATACATATCTGTGACTGATAGGAGCTTATGGTATTGTGACCAAGTGTAATAACTGCTATTGGTTATATTTGCATTGCATATAGCATTTAACTCTATGATACCACAGCCCCGAATCCTTTGTGTATGCTACTCCTGGTAAACCATTATTGCCACATACCGTGTTACTACAGCGGTATTAGAGTGATTGCTATTACCAACATATAGGCTCTATCCATATACATATCTGCAGCTCTCGGGGACCCTATACCTATTAAGGAATAATACAATACTAGGGATCCTCGGACTCCACTACGAGGTTTCTATATGATATGATTTTTAAATATTTTTTTTTGAATATTGAATAATTAAGATGTAATAAAATTTTATTATTTTGTGTTTTTAGCCCATCACCTCTTGATTACTGTATACCAGGGTTTCCCAAACTTTTTTTTCCGTGACCCGGTTATTTTTGAACTTCTCCTTCGTGACCCACTAAAAATGTTATCACCTATACTGGCCTATAGGGCCTGCACAGACACACACACAGCCACTGATACACACACATACAGCCACTGATACACACACAGACACACACACAGCCACTGATACACACACATACAGCCACTGATACACACACAGACACACACACAGCCACTGATACACACACATACAGCCACTGATACACACACAGACACACACACAGCCACTGATACACACACACACACACACACACATCCACTGACAGACACGCAGCCACTGACACACACACTGATACACACACGCAGCCACTGATACACACACACGCAGCCACTGATGCACACACACAGAGCCACTGACAAACACGCAGCCACTGACACACACGCAGCCACATAGAGACACTGCTACACACACACACTGATACACATACAGAGACACTGCTACACACACACACAGACACTGCTACACACACACACACACACACACACACACACACACACACACACACACACACACACACACACACACACACACACACACACACACACACACACACACACACACACACACACACACACACACACACACACACACACACACACTGATACACACACACTGATACACACACACACAGACACTGATACACACACACACACACACACACACACACACACACACACACACTGATACACACAGACACTGATACACACATGGGCGTCCGCAGGGGGGGCAAGGGGGGGCGCTTGCCCCCCCCTGGATCCTGGGCCGCCAACAGCGGGGGACAGAGGGCACTGGCGTGACAGGATTTAGCGCGCTCACAATGTGCAAGGAAGCGCGCGCGTATCTTCCCTGATTCCCCCCCCCCCCCCACCTGGGGCTTCCCCCCCCACCTGGGACCCCCCCTTCCTCCCCCGAGCCTGCTCACAGCCACTCGCGGCACTTCCTGTGCCTGCTGCTAGTGAGCGCGTGACTGTCCGTGACGCAGAATCTTCCCGCTCCTCTACTGGTGGCTGCGCAGTGTCCCCCCTTCTGCCCCGGGTCTCCGTGGCTGCCCACCCGCCCAGGGTGATAGTAGGTAGGTGCAGGGGTGCGGCCGCCAGGGGGGGGAGGGGTTGCCTCCTGTCCTGGTGCTCCGCTCCCTCCTGTCCTGGTGCTCCCTCCTGTCCTGGTGCTCCCTCCTGCCCTGGTGCTCCCTCCTGCCGTGGTGCTCCCTCCTGCCCTGGTGCTCCCTCCTGTCCTGGTGCTCCCTCCTGTCCTGGTGCTCCCTCCTGTCCTGGTGCTCCCTCCTGTCCTGGTGCTCCCTCCTGTCCTGGTGCTCCCTCCTGTCCTGGTGCTCCCTCCTGTCCTGGTGCTCCCTCCTGTCCTGGTGCTCCCTCCTGTCCTGGTGCTCCCTCCTGTCCTGGTGCTCCCTCCTGCCCTGGTGCTCCCTCCTGCCGTGGTGCTCCCTCCTGTCCTGGTGCTCCCTCCTGTCCTGGTGCTCCCTCCTGTCCTGGTGCTCCCTCCTGTCCTGGTGCTCCCTCCTGCCCTGGTGCTCCCTCCTGTCCTGGTGCTCCCTCCTGTCCTGGTGCTCCGCTCCCTCCTGTCCTGGTGCTCCCATCCCCCGTCCCCTTGGTGTGGGAGAAGAGCGCGGGGGCGGGTAGTGGTGATGCACTTCTGGCTGGTCAGATCGCCGGCCTTCCCCCCCCCCATCCCCAGGCACTTACATCCGGCGCTGCTCTCTTGCTCCACTTTGTGTGTGTGTGTGTGTGTGTGTGTGTGTGTGTCTGTCTGAGGCATGTGTGTGTGTCTGAGGCTGTGTGTGTGTGTGTGTGTCTGAGGCTGTGTGTGTGTGTCTGAGGCTGTGTGTGTGTGTGTGTGTGTGTGTGTGTGTGTCTGAGGCTGTGTGTGTGTGTGTCTGAGGCTGTGTGTGTGTGTTTCTGAGGCTGTATGTGTGTGTGTCTGAGGCTGTGTGTGTCTGTGTGTGTCTGAGGCTGTGTGTGTGTGTCTGAGGCTGTGTGTGTGTGTGTCTGAGGCTGTGTGTGTGTGTGTGTGTCTGAGGCTGTGTGTGTGTGTGTGTCTGAGGCTGTGTGTGTGTGTGTGTTTGTGTGTGTGTGTGTCTGAGGCTGTGTGTGTGTGTGTGTGTGTCTGAGGCTGTGTGTGTGTGTCTGAGGGTGTGTGTGTGTGTCTGAGGCTGTGTGTGGGTGTGTCTGAGGCTGTGTGTGTGTGTATGAGGGTGTGTGTGTGTGTGTGTGTGTGTGTGTCTGAGGCTGTGTGTGTGTGTGTCTGAGGCTGTGTGTGTGTGTGTGTGTCTGATGCTGTGTGTGGGTGTGTGTGTGTCTGAGGCTGTGTGTATCTGAGGCTGTGTGTGTGTCTGTCTGGTGTGTGTGTGTGGCTGTATGTTGTGTGTGTGTGTGTGTGGTGTGTGGCTGTGTGTGGCTGTGTGGCTGTCTGGTGTGTGTGTGGCTGTCTGGTGTGTGTGTGGCTGTCTGGTGTGTGTGGCTGTCTGGTCACCCTTGAGAGAGGGAGAGTCTGAGAGAGGGAGAATCTGAGAGAGGGAGAGTCTGAGAGAGGGAGAGTCTGAGAGAGTGAGAGGGAGAGTCTGAGAGAGTGAGAGGGAGAGTCTGAGAGACTGAGAGGGAGAGTCTGAGAGACTGAGAGGGAGATTCTGAGAGACTGAGAGGGAGAGTCTGAGAGACTGAGCGGGAGAGACTGAGAGGGAGAGACTGAGAGGGAGAGACTGAGAGGGAGAGATTGAGAGAATGAGAGGGAGAGACTGAGAGACTGAGAGGGAGAGACTGAGAGACTGAGAGGGAGAGACTGAGAAGGAGAGACTGAGAGGGAGAGACTGAGAGGGAGAGACTGAGAGGGAGAGTCTGAGAGGGAGAGTCTGAGAGGGAGAGTCTGAGAGGGAGAGTCTGAGAGGGAGAGTCTGAGAGGGAGAGTCTGAGAGACTGAGAGGGAGAGTCTGAGAGAGGGAGAGTCTGAGAGACTGAGAGGGAGAGTCTGAGAGACTGAGAGGGAGAGTCTGAGAGACTGAGAGGGAGAGTCTGAGAGACTGAGAGGGAGAGTCTGAGAGACTGAGAGGGAGAGACTGAGAGACTGAGAGGGAGAGACTGAGAGGGAGAGACTGAGAGGGAGAGACTGAGAGGGAGAGACTGAGAGGGAGAGACTGAGAGGGAGAGACTGAGAGACTGAGAGACTGAGAGACTGAGAGACTGAGAGGGAGAGACTGAGAGGGGGAGACTGAGAGGGAGAGACTGAGAGGGAGAGACTGAGAGGGAGAGTCTGAAAGGGAGAGTCTGAGAGGGAGAGTCTGAGAGGGAGAGTCTGAGAGGGAGAGTCTGAGAGGGAGAGTCTGAGAGGGAGAGTCTGAGAGGGAGAGTCTGAGAGACTGAGAGGGAGAGACTGAGAAGGAGAGTCTGAGAGACTGAGAGGGAGAGACTGAGAGACTGAGAGGGAGAGTCTGAGAGACTGAGAGGGAGAGACTGAGAGGGAGAGACTGAGAGGGAGAGACTGAGAGGGAGAGACTGAGAGGGAGAGACTGAGAAGGAGAGTCTGAGAGGGAGAGTCTGAGAGGGAGAGTCTGAGAGGGAGAGTCTGAGAGGGAGAGTCTGAGAGGGAGAGTCTGAGAGGGAGAGTCTGAGAGGGAGAGACTGAGAGGGAGAGTGTGTGTGTTTGTGTCTGTCTGTCTGTGAATGAATACAGACACCAACCCACAGTCAGTCAGTCACCCACCCAAGTGTCAGTCACACACGAGTCAGTCAGTCACCCACCCACCTAAGTGTCAGTCACCCACCCCGTCACCCACACACCCCCACACCCACTCTCTCTCTCTGTCTAGTTAAAATTATGCCCCCCCTGAAAACATTTCTGCGGACGCCCATGGATACACACACAGACACTGATACACACACGCTGATACTGATACACACACACTGATACTAATATACACACACACACACACACACACACACACACACACACACACACACACACACACACACACACACACACACACACACACACACACACACACACACACACACACACACACACACACACACACACACACTGATATACACACACACACACACACACACACACACACACACACACACACACACACACACACACACACACTCGCTCTCCCCTATACGCACACAGACTCAAACAGTGAATTACAGGCAATGACGGATGTGAGTGACTGGTGGGGGGGCCGGGGACTGGGTGGGTGGAAGGGGGGGAACTGGGACTGGATGGGGGGGAACTGGGACTTGGTGGGTGGGAGGGAGGGGGGGAACTGGGACTGGGTGGGTGGGAGGGAGGGGGGTAACTGGGACTGGGTGGGTGGGACTATGGGGGGGAACTGGGACTGGGTGGGTGGTAGGGAGGGGGGGAACTGGGACTGGGTGGGTGGGAGGTGGGTAACTGGGACTTAGGGGGGGAACTGGGACTTAGGGGGGGAACTGGGACTGGGTGGGAGGGAGGGGGGGGGACTGGGTGGGTGGGAACTGGGACTGGGTGGGTGGGTTGGCTTTGGAGGGGGGAACTGGGACTGGGTGGGTGGGAGACAGGGGGGAACTGGAACTGGGTGGGTGGGAGGGGGGAACTGGAACTGGGTGGGTGGGAGGGGGGAACTGGGACTGGGTTGGTGGGAGGAGGGGGGGAAATGGGACTGGGTGGGTGGGAGGAGGGGGGAAATGGGACTGGGTGGGTGGTCGGTAGGGGGGGAACTGGGACTGGGTGGGTGGGAGGGAGGGGGGGAACTGGGACTGGGTGGGTGGGAGGGAGGAGGGGAACTGGGACTGGGTGGGTGGGAGGGAGGGGGGGGAACTGGGACTGGGTGGGTGGGAGGGAGGGGGGAACTTGGACTGGGTGGGTGGGAGGGGGGGGGAACTGGGACAGGGTGGGAGGGGGGGGGGACTGGGACACTTGGGTGGGTGTGTGGGAGATGGTGGGTGACAGTGACTGGGTGGGTGGGAGACAGTGACTGGGTGACAGTGACTGGGTGGGTGGGAGACAGTGACTGGGTGGGAGAGAGTCACTGGGTGACAGTGACTGGGTGGGTGACAGTGACTGGGTGGGTGACAGTGACTGGGTGGGTGACAGTGACTGGGTGGGTGACAGTGACTGGGTGGGGTGACTTACCTTGCCGCCGGATGCTTTCCCCTGCTGCCCCCGATATCCCATGCTGCCCGGGATGGGAGGTGGGCTTGGGGGCACGGGAGGCGGGCTCGGGAGGTGAGCTCAGGAAGCGGGCCGCAGTAGGAGCTTGTACTTCCCCCTCCGTCCCACATAACGTGCGGGCCGCAGAGGAGCTGGTACTTCCTCCTCCGTCCCACGTTGGGAGGGGGTGGGGAGGAAGGGAGCGGGCCCTGCTTGCCCTGCGCATGCGCGCGGGACCGCGGGGGGAATCGCCGCCATTTTTTTAAACTTGGACGGGGGGACGGGAGACACCGGGCGGCCAGCCTCGCTGCGACCCGGCAATTTTGGTGCCGTGGCCCGGTGCCGGGTCGCGACCCACCATTTGGGAAACGCTGCTGTATACCATTTAGTAATATTCTCCTACAAATATATTTAGCTATCCTACGTACTGGGAATTGAGTGCATATTTCGGGGGTGCTTTTTTGACCCTATCCTTTGGGGTCTTTTGTTAGAATCTTTCTAAATATTAAGCACTTGCTAAACAGGCTTGGGCAGGATATTAAGCACAAACTCACATACAAACTGTCTTACACCTACCCTTCTTCTATCTTGCTGACAAAGCATCGGGTTACCAGAGAAGTTATCATTAATATAAAATGATTTAATATTACTTAAAGTTTATCTTAAAAGTTAGAACATCCGTTTTTTAATCACTCATTAAAAATCATAAATACTTTTTGCATCCGCGACAGATGACGTTTCCATTTCCTACTACATTACCGCAAAGGGATTCCATCTTTAGGGGACAGGAAGTGCCCTGGCAGCGAAAACTGGAAGTATCTTGGAAGCCCAAGAGGGGTTTAGCTCGGTTGATTCGCAGAATACTGCTATTACAGGGAGCCACACCGCCCATGCCAAAATCAATACAATGAGATAAAATGGCCCGATGCATAAGGAAAATATAACAATTTATGAATACAGATTGAGTGGCCAGAAGGTCACAGCAGTCCCTTTTAAATGAGTTATGCACTGTGATAACTAAGGCTGGGGCCATAAAGGGGTGAGGAGTTCGGAGCCGCGCTGACGCTGAGGCTCGCCTGCTGAAATCTGCGCGATTTCATGCCCATGCAGGCGAGCCAGCGGGCGCGATCGGAGGCGGGGGAAGACTGAGGGAGGCGGGGCAGTGATGTCGCTGGGCCAATCGCCCGCGACGCACCGACGTCAACATCACGGCACCGGCATCACGGCGCCGTGATGTTGACGCTGCTCCGCGCTGATTGGATGTTTTCAGCCGACAGTGCGCTGAAAAACAGCTTGGCTGTCGGCTGAAAAATCCAGCGCCTCCGCACGCCTGCGGATGCTCGCGTGAGCCCCCTCTCAAGGCATCCTCATTGAGGATGCAGGGGCTCAGAGCGGAGCATCCGCACGGCTCAGCGCGGCCTGTCCTTCTATGGACTCGGCCTAAAATGGAATAAAATCCCTAGAGCTGAGAACATGGTGTTGGAAGAAATTACATCGGGTCAGAGGTCGGAGGACCTAAATTGCATGGGTGTGCCCCTCGGTAATAGACTAATCAAATGTATAAGTCATGTGTAGACTAAGGGAGACAGACATTCGTGGGCAAAAAGGGCAGTGACAGTATGTGTACTAAGCATAGAACCAATGGCTAGCGAAGCATGGATAACAACAAGCTGCCATGAAGGATGTACACACATTTTATTGCATTTTTAGTTATCACAGTGCATACCTTGTTCACTTTTTTTCGGCATTTAATTTGATTACTATTAAAGTTTATTATTTTTGTTTTTATCTGGTTAGAATGTTTTGCCTCCATATTCCTCAGTTGACATATGGACTAGCGAGTTTACTCCGCTTTTATTTGGGATATTTGCAGACTATTATTCCATTCCCTTCAATTTTGACCGTGAGGGCATTAAAAAGGGACTGCTGTGACCTTCTAGCCACTCTATCTGTATTAGTTTATTCCCCCAGTACAGCAGGGGCAGGATTGCTGCTTTAACTGTTGTGCTTAAACTTGTAGGCTTATAAAAGAAATCAATTAGCTAAATGTAACCATTAAACATACCACTAATTCAGTAATGTGATTCACTTTAGTCCTGCAGTAGATGAGTTTGCCCTTTAAAAAGTATGACAAGCTTTAATAAACGTACATTTCATCAGCACTTCTAGAACTCAGCCCTGAGTCCGTTACTGTTTCTGTGATATTTAGACTGGCTTTAAAATCAGAACAACACGTACACTAACAGACATAATTAATAATAATAACAGTCTCTCTGCCTAGGATATTACTGTACTGAGGCACCCTTGTTAATTTGGGAATTTGATTTTAAGCATCGTAAAGGGTGCCCTTGGACTATAAATAACGCCAGAATCCCAAACCAGCAGCTCTCCAAAATATTTTGTAGGGTCAATCGCCTCCGGACACCGTGCCACACTTTCACATTTTCATCCACTTTATTACGACCTGTACCAAGGTTATTGATTTTGATCCAGGGAGTAATCTGACTGCCAATATTTGGAGTCAGGAAGGAATTGATTTTTCCCCTTATGATGCATCATTGGATGATATTTCACTGGGGGGGTTTTGTTTGCCTTCCTCTGAAATAAAATACTGTAAGTACAAATATAGGATAAAGTATCTGTCGTCTACTTTTAGCATAGGTTAAACTTGATGTCACTATGTCACGTGCCAGAAACATAGAAACCACAATGTTTCGGGGGACCAAGTTCTGCTTTTTATGTTTTTGGCACGTTTGTCATAATAAAAAGGATGAAAATTTGAAGAAGAAGAAGAAGAAGAAAAAAAAAAAACCCATAGTGTGGCGTGGATTCCTGATGCGATCGTCCGTACAAAATATTTTGCAGAGCTGCTAGTGGAAGTGCCATGACGCGGCATTTGGGTTGACCTGCAGGAACAAAGATGGCTATCCCTTCAAGTGTTAAGTAATATATTTTGTAAGTGTGCTGGGAAGGAATAATTTGTGGCTATGGAATACCAAACAAGAACATACCAATGTTACACTACAACAATAATAAAACAATATATTTGAATATATAGTAAAGCAACACATCAAGAGCTAATGGACTAGACAGAATATATACAAATAGGGAAATAGATATGGGTCATGGTGGGGGGAGGGGGGGGTTTAGCAACCAAGGAGGCACCCATATTGAATACAGATAATACTACAAAACTTCTAAAGACTAAAAGCAATGGGCGGAGAAGCTAACAGTAGAACAGACTGGGAACAACCTTAAGTGCACGCTTGCTAATGAAAGGAACCTGTCAGATAAAATGGAAGAGTTTGAATTAATAGCTGCAAGGGAGCAGTATCATATCATAGGTATTACTGAAACATGGTGGGATAAAACTTATGATTGGGCAGTGCATTTAGAGGGTTATTCCCATTTGTGGAGTTGTTGGGAAATTAGAAGAGGTGGTGGAGTATGTGTATATGTTAAACTGGATTTAAAACCGATTATAACAGAAGATATTTATAAAAAGAGTTATGAAAACGGAAAAAAAAAATGTTTGTAGGGATATGCTATAAACCCCCAAATATCTGTGAGCTTGAGGAACCCAAAATACTGTTGGAAATGGAGAAGGCATCAAAACTAGGTAATGTTTTAATAATGGATGCTTTTAGTTTTCCAAACATAGACGGGAGCAATGCAATGAGCAGTAAAACTGAAGGAAACAGGTTTTAAGTGGTGCTAAAAGACAATTACATGATCAAAATTATTGAGAAACCAACCAGGAGAGGGGCAATACTGTATTTGGTAATATCAAACAATGTAGAAGTAATAATACATATTCAAGTCCGGAAACATTTGGGGAACAATCATCATAACATGGTCTCATTTGAAATAAATGATCAAAATACATATAATATGGATTCAACAAAGACTTTACATTTTAGAAATGCAGATTTGAATGAATTGGGGAATAATCTACAAGGAATAAATTGGGATGACATTTGTAATGTGGAATGTTGAAGATACATGGTCTGTCTTTAAAACATTGTTAGATTAGTGCACTTATCAGTGTATACCCTTGGGTAATAAATATAAAAGAAACAAGTCTAAACCAATGTGGCTAAATAAACAGGTAGGGGATGAAATGGAAAAGAAGAGGCAGGCGTTTAGATCGTTGAAGTCAGAAGGGACAGAGACATGGTATCAGAATTATAAGCAATGTAACATAAATTACATAATTGCAATCAAGTACAACGGGGGGTAACCTGGGACACATTTTGAGAGTTTTAGTGGGGTGAGATACCATCTCATTAGGACCTTATACATCTCCTTTAACATTGTACAGATGGAACTCTTGGACACCGCCACGAAGATCTTATCCCATTCTCCCATTCTTCCTCCTCTAGTTTTTCATCTAAATTGGCCTCCCATTGTGTCATGTAGCTCAGTTTTCTGGGGTAGTATACGCCAGAACAGATCACTTTCTTGTACATTTGAGATGTACTGTAAGTCCACTCGTGTGTGTTTCCAATATACAGAGCTTTTCGAAAGTTGTCAATGAAGGGCGTGGGGAAAATTTGGTATAAAATGCACGTATCTGGAGGTATCTAAAAAATTCTGTATTGGGTACTGTATGTCTTTTTCCGACTTAATTTGGTTGACCATTTTAATGTTATTCCTACGCTCCAGATCCTTGAGTCTTAAAAACCATTTCTGTTTCCAAATTACAAAATTCTTGCTATTCAGACCCGGCGCAAAGTCAGGATTATCACATAGTGGGGTTATTAATGAATGTTTAGTGGTTAGCGAACATCTACGTTTAGAAGCCTCCCAGTCTGCAAGGGAGTTGGTCATGAATAGAATTAATAATCTTTTTAGGGGACCAAATTAGATTGCGTAGCTCTTCTGATGCACATATTTCACTCTCTCTAATTCCACCCATCTCTTAAGACTGGCTTCTACAGTATGTGCCATTGAGAGATTTGACATAATTGGGCCGCTTTATAATATGACAAGCAGGGTACCGCAAGCCCTCCTGCCAGTGTTGGTCTTCTTAGAATTTTACTCTTTACTCTTGGCCTTTTAAATTTCCATATGAATTTAGAGATTGTCGATTAAATTGAAAGGATGTATTTTTGGACCACCGGTATTGGAAAAGGTATAGAATATGGGGAAGAAGGTTCATTTTGATACAAGTAATCTTGCCAATCCAAGAAATATTGTATGTGGACAATAATTTTAAATCCTCCTCTCAAGGTTTGTAGTAATTTGGGGAAATTTGCTTTATATAATTTATATATTTTTGTAATATTAACACCCAGATACTTAATTGCAAAAGATTGCCATTTCAAATTAAAATGTATATCTATTATTTTCTCCATGTCTTTTGGAAAATGTATATTTAAAGCTTCTGATTTGTTTGGTTAATTTTAAATCCACATAATCTATTGAATTTCCTTAGGAGGCTAAACAGATTGAGCAGAGCAGTGACGGTATTGGAGAACGTTAAAATAACGTCATCTGCATAAACTGCTACCTTATGGGATTAGTTCTGGGTTTGAATTTCCAAAATATACGAACTATTCCGAATTTGTGCGACCAAGGGTTCCATGCTTAACGTGAATAGTAGGGGCGAGAGTGGACACCCTTGCCCAGTGCCACTTGTTAGTTTAAAAAGATCTGATGGGAAGCCCTTATGTACCACTCTCGCTGCCGATTTGTCGTACAGTGCTGTGATTGCCTTTAAAATTCTACCTCCAAAACCGAATGCCCCAAGCGTGGCACTTAATTAAGACCAGTCTATACTATCAAAATCTTTTTCAGCGTCTAGATTTAACACCAACACATTGATCTTTTTCCTATTAGCCAATTCAATTACAGTATGACTATGGTCTGGTGTTGTCTGACACTTGTCTTCCTTTGATAAATGTTACTTGATGGTGGATCAATCTATGTAAGACATGACTCAATCTATTAGCTAACATTTTGGAATAGATTTTAATGTCCGAATGTATTAACGATATTGGCCTGAAACTCTTACAATCTGCCGGATCTTTGCCTTGTTTGTATATTAATTAAATAGATGCTTGGAGCATGTGTTCCGGAAATGAGGCACCTGCAAGTACAGCATTAAACATGTGAAGCAGGTGGGGGGCTAGTAGTTTGAAGAACTTTTTATAATACCAATTCGAGAACCCATCAGGCCCCAGAGCGTTGGAGGGTTTTAGGTTTTATATTACTTGGGACAGCTCTTCAATCGTGAAATCTTTTTATAGTGCTTCCCTCTCTCCTCTGCCAAGCCTAGGTAGATTCGATTTCGCCAAAAAATCCCTGACTCGTTCTGTTATTATGCGTGACCTTCTCACCATTATATAAATTTTCGTAATACTGTTTTAATTCTTCTACAGTGAGTTTAGGATTGCAGGTCATGTTCCCTGACTTTATCCTGATGGCTTGTACACTGGCGACACACTTTATTCGAGCTCGGCTAGTCCCACGAATTCGGGTATACCCGGGTGTATTGAGGTTTGTGACTGTTTTCTGCCCGAGTGCATTGAGGTATTTTCCAGGCAGGGATTGAAGCATTTTATTCCCGCTGGCTGCAATACTGCACAGTATATATTTACTGCATTACAATTCATGAATTTATGCCATCTGGTAGACACGCGAAGCATTGCAGCCTATTAAATCCTAATCATTATCATTTAACAGATCAGCCGCCCGTCAGCCAGGCATGAACCCAGGCTGGGAAGGCAAACGCAATGGGGCTTGTCAGAGGTGAGGAGTGGCGCATTCCAGGTATCTGCCAGGTACATACTGGGTATTTGCTCGAATAAAGTGTGTCGGTGCAGTATATTATAATTGAAATGTCTATTCTTAAGTTTTTTGGCAAGTAGGGTATCTGGCTTGTTTGCCTTTTCAAAAAACTACCTCTTTGACCAACTCGACGCCCTCTCAGCCTGGGAGGTTAGGAGCATATTTAATTCTATTCTGGTATCGGTTAGCTCCTTCAAGGTTTCCACTCGTCTATTTTGTTTACGAGGGTAGAGAGCTCACTCAGTTTTGTTTAAATCTTATTTATTTTTGCCACTCTCTCTTTTTTCCGTCCGGCGGCGATATTGATTACAGTGCCACTGAGGGTGGCCTTATGGGCCTCCCACAGATTAGTTTGTGAGGTAACACTATATTGATTTTAAAGAATAAGTAAATTTCCTTATTAAGGGGCCTATGCAGAAAGGGCCGAAAAATTGCATTCGCAGGGTTTCAATTCGCCAGGTTTTTGGCTTGTTAACCTCGCTGTATGAGGGAGGGCTAAATCCCTGGCGAATGAATGCGCCACCACCATTTGAAATAATGGCTATTAGCGGTGGCGAGACGGCTGCCTGGCGAGAAACTGCCGAGAAGCCGTCCCCTGGCGAGTTATGTCTGCAGCAGAGAGAGACCCGCTGCTCTCTCTGCGCAAACATCGGCACATTAAAAATAGTTGAAAAACCATTTTTATTGATAGTGTAGATGTGCAGGGGGTCTCCGGAGCTGAACCGCGTTGGTTTCAGGTCCGGGGCCCCCCTGCTCCCCGAGATACAGGCCCCTTTATGAGGTGCCGGTATCCCTCTGCATTTAAAGGCCCCGATCACGTGACCGCGGCATGTAAACCAAGCAGAGGGATACTGGCACCCCCTAAAGGGGCCTGTATCTCGGGAAGCAGGGGGTCCCCAGAGCTAAAACTAAAGCGCTTCAGCTCCGGAGACCCTCTGCACATCTACAGTATAAATAAAACACACATATCAATAAAGAATCGTTCCTTACCTTAGCGGCTATGTGCTACGGTAACGAAGCAGCATCAATGTATTTGTAATAATATTGTACAGTGAGCAGGGGGTCTCTGAGCCACAAATCAAAGCTCAGGGGACCCCTGATCCTGCAAAATATTATTTAAATACAGAAATGCTGCTTCATTACCATAGCGTATAGCCGCTAAGGCAATGAAGGGTTAAGGCAGAATAGCATGTTTATTGGGGACAATTGCCCCCAATAAACATTGCAATAAATAACATACACCCCCTGTGTATTTAAAATACAAAAACAAGAATAAAGACATTAAATACATATAGCACTTACCCATTACCGGTTGCCACGATGAAGGCCATCCTCATCCTCATCTTCATCCTGCCCATGCTCCCTCCGCTGCTGCAAAACAGACACAAGAATGAAAATATCCTAAGTAATGTCCCCTAACCCCTTAATCACCATAGCGGTTATTAACCGCTACAGTCATTAAGGGGTTAACCCACCCTCACCCACCACTCGGGACCCCTACATACCCTCCCACACTAAACCCCCATCCCCGTGAGGCCTAACCTCCCTCACCCAGTACCCACAAGGGAGGCCTACCCACATACCGTTTGGGAACACCCCCCCCCCCACCCCCAGTACCCACAATAAAAACAATACAGTGACCCACAATAAACATCATTATATTTAATAAATACATTACCCACCCCCTGTGCCCCCCATAAATAAAAGATTTATCCTTTTACATACAGGGTTCATAACGCAGCCCCACGCGAGTCCCCGGTGGGCTGGCGGGGCACCTGGACAGACCTACAGGGTACCAGCAGCCCTTTTCAAACAGGTTCTGGAGGCCTGCTGGTGGGTCCCACCAGCACCATGGCCCCCAGGTGGTCTCCTTGGGTCACCGTGGTCCACAATTGGGTTCCCACGGTAGGCCCAAGGATGTCTGGGAGCCCCGGGTCAGACCCACAGGTGTCTGCGGGGCCGCGGGTGGTTCCCACGGGGGTCTGGGGAACTCACGAGTGCTCACTATGGGTCCGTGGTGCCCCCACAGAAGTGGGGCCACACATCTTCATCCCCGCACCTACGGGTCGGCGGTGCCCCCACAGAAGTGGGACCACACAGCTTCATCCCCGCATGTGTCACCCGTGGAACCACCAGCCTGGTACCCGTGAGATACCCGAGGAAACCAAAGGTGGTCTCCAGAGGTCTCACGCAGAACCACGGAACAAACCCTGAATGTAAAAAAAATAAACCTGGCCTATACATTCAATACATACACCCTCCCCCCCCCCCCCCCAACACCTACAGTACAATAATGTGCAAAATAACTATTATCCAGATAGGGATAATAGATTATTTGCCCATTATTAAAAACATTAACTAGCATATTCAAATAAATTAAGTACTACTGACCTTATCAACAAGAAGTCTCAATCGCCAGCAACATCTTTGTCTTGCCCACAAAAAACATAGCCAATACATTGCAATTACATTGAGATATCAACTAACCCCCTAAATACCATTTCGGAAAATAACTGACAAGGTAATTATGGGGTTAAGCCACAGTGGGCCGATACCCACCCTTCACCCATGAATGTGTACATTGCCTTCATCATGCAAATATATATATATATATATAAGTTCTGGGTTAATTACAGTTACAGTTAATTACAGTTAATTACAAGCTTGTCACGGTAGCTTGTGACAGGCTGTAATTTACACCAAAACTATATATAAATATATATATACCTGGGCTCTAGTACCATGTGTCAGGCTTTCAATGACGTCACATCCTTTCTCCCCCAAGCCTCTGTCACATGGTATACTAGAGCCAATCAGAGTAGGGATGGAGTTCCCACGCTCTGATTGGCTACCGTACCATGTGTGAACGGCCATGTTTCTTTTCATGACGTCATCTTAAAGGCAATTGAAGCAAAGCCATTCTGATTGGCTGTGCTTTCAGTGCCTTTAAGTGACGTCATCAGTTTTTTTTTAGCGGCCAAAACACATGTTTTTCACGGCCCAATCAGGACCGTGGGAACCATATGACCAAAATGTGACGTCATAGGCCTTTAAAAGCCTATGTCGTCTCATTTTGAAGCCAGACGCCGAGGAGGAAGGACCTCCGGAGAAAAAAGAAGACCAGGGCGTGGCCGAAGACGGAAAGAAGACCCCGGAAGAAGGTAAAAGAAAGATGAATACAGATGAAGATGGATTACAAGTAGAAGACCCGTGGATTGATTTGGATTTTTAGTTAATGTTTATTTTTTTATGGTTTGTTATTTTATGGGTTCCTGTGCCTAGTGATTTTGTACGTGAGTAAGGTGTTCAACGGGAGTCGGTGGGGGCAAGTAATGGTAAGTGAAGTAAAGAAATGTATTTAATTCAACTTGTTAATTTTTTTTTAATTCTGTTCTTTACATGTTTATTTAATTATCAGTGGTATATCATTTATTGCCACTGTATGTATGTATGTATGTCTACAGATATATATACATACAGTGTAAGAAATGATAGTGTTTTAAAACCTTGTTTTGCTGTGTTTTTAATTATTTTGACTATGCATGTATGCTTAAATGTGTGTTTTAAAGTCTTTCAAAATTACATAGATGTAAACGTTGCTATTGTACACTGGCGACACACTTTATTCGAGCTTGGCTAGTCCCACGAATTCGGGTATACCCGGGTGTATTGAGGTTTGTGACTGTTTTCTGCCCGAGTACATTGAGTTATTTTCCAAGCAGGGATTGAAGCATTTTATTCCCGCTGGCTGCAATACTGCACAGTATATATATATAAACTGCATTACAATTCATGAATCTATGCCATCTGGTAGACACGCGAAGCATTGCAGCCTATTAAATCCTAATCATTATCATTTAACAGATCAGCCGCCCATCAGCCAGGCATGAACCCAGGCTGGGAAGGCAAATGCAACGGGGCTTGTCAGAGGTTAGGAGTGGCGCATTCCAGGTATCTGCCAGGTACATACCGGGTATTTGCTCGAATAAAGTGTGTCGGTGCAGTATGTTGTTTTAGAGGTCAGGGGTAGCCTTCGTTGTTAATTGTTTATGCTTCTTGGTACTTATATATTTTCAGAGCCTACATTGCTGAGTTGCAGGTTTGAATTAGTTAATTGTTTAATTGTTAGGAATTGAATGTCAATTGTTTAGGGATGCAATGTTAATTGTTTAGGGATGTCATTATTGAATGGTAATTGATTTATGTTTACCGGATTGGTTACAATAGTATATTTGTTGGGAGTTATCTGTATTTGGATTGAAATGTTATTGTTAACATTCATTAGCAGAATGTATATGGTGCATAGATTGTATGCATCATATATTCAATGTTAATGCAATGTGTTGATTGTGATTAGAGGTTTTTGATTGCCATTTTATCTTTTTGATTGTAATATCAGTTAGGATTATGACAGGAAATTACTTGTATTGTAGTGTGTATTAATGGCGAACTGTTATTTTGAGTACTGAATGTTTTTGATAACCCTTCTACATTTATTTGTATATTGATTCATCATGTGTGTGTATATATATATATATATATATATATATATATATATATATATATATATATATATATATATATATATGTCTCTCTCTCTGTATATATATATATATTTGCATGATGAAGGCAATGTACACATTCATGGGTGAAGGGTGGGTATCGGCCCACTGTGGCTTAACCCCTTAATTACCTTGTCAGTTATTTTCCGAAATGGTATTTAAGGGGTTAGTTGATATCTCATTGTAATTGCAATGTATTGGCATTTGTATTGGCTATGTTTTTTGTGGGCAAGACAAAGATGTTGCTGGCGATTGAGACTTCTTGTTGATAAGGTCAGTAGTACTCAATTTATTTGAATATGCTAGTTAATGTTTTTAATAATGGGCAAATAATCTATTATCCCTATCTGGATAATAGTTATTTTGCACATTATTGTACCGTAGGTGTTGGGGGGGGGGGGGGGGCGAGGAATGTATTGAATTTATAGGCCAGGTTTATTTTTTTTACATTCAGGGTTTGTTCTGTGGTTCTGCGTGAGACCTCTGGAGAACACCTGTGGTTTCCTCGGGTATCTCACGGGTACCAGGCTGGTGGTTCCACGGGTGACACATGCGGGGATGAAGCTGTGTGGTCCCACTTCTGTGGGGGCACCGCCGACCCGTAGGTGCGGGGATGAAGATGTGTGGTCCCACTTCTGTGGGGGCACCGCGGACCCGTAGTGAGCACTCGTGAGTTCCCCAGACCCCCGTGGGAACCACCCGAGGCCCCGCAGACACCTGTGGGTCTGACCCAGGGCTCCCAGACATCCTTGGGCCTACCGTGGGAACCCAATTGTGGACCACGGTGACCCAAGGAGACCACCTGGGGGCCATGGTGCTGGCGGGACCCACCAGCAGGCCTCCAGAACCTGTTTGAAAAGGGCTGCTGGTACCCTGTAGGTCTGTCCAGGTGCCCGCCAGCCCACCGGGGACTCACGTGGGGCTGCGTTATGAACCTTGTATGTAAAAGGATAAATATTTTATTTATGGGGGCACAGGGGGTGGGTAATGTATTTATTAAATATAATGATGTTTATTGTGGGTCACTGTATTGTTTTTTGGGAGGGGGGGGGTGTTCCCAAACGGTATGTGGGTAGGCCTCCCTTGTGGGTACTGGGTGAGGGAGGTTAGGCCTCACGGGGATGGGGGGTTAGTGTGGGAGGGTATGTAGGGGTCCCGAGTGGTGGGTGAGGGTGGGTTAACCCCTTAATGACTGTAGCGGTTAATAAGCGCTATAGTGATTAAGGGGTTAGGGGACATTACTTTGGATATTTTCATTGTTGTGTATGTTTTGCTGCAGCGGAGGGGGCATGGGCAGGATGAAGATGAGGATGGCCTTCATCGTTGCTGCCGGACATGGGTGAGTACTATATGTATTTAATGTATTTTTGCTGTTCATGTATTTAAAATGGGCACATTCACTATTATCATTTTGTGGATAATAGTAATTGTGGCCATAACTATACTTCAATGTGTCAGGGGGGGGGGTTATTTCTTTAAAAGTATGTATGTGTTCATTCATTAATTTGGGGGGGGGCACATAATTGATACTGCAGGCCTGCGGGTAACACCCGAGGGCCCCCGCCGGTCTATAGTATCATTGATGTGCATATATGTGTATGGTAGGGGTTATAGGTGTTGTAATTATATATATATATATATATATATATATATATATATATATATATATATATATATATATATATATATATATATATATTCATTTATTTATTTATTCTTTTACATTTATTAATTTAGTGTGGGGCTGCTGTGTGTGATTATTTTTCATTGTGGGTAGTGGGGGTGGGTGAACGGGGGTATTAGCCCCAACGGTGGTTGTTTAGGGCTTGCGGGGGGGGGGCGTGATGGCTTAACCCCTTCATGACCGTAGCGGTATTAAGTGCTACGGTCCTTGAGGGGTTAAGTGCACCCGCAACCCCCCCGCAAGCCGTGAATTCACACCAAGGGCCACATACCCCCTTCACCCACCCCCGCTACCCACAATAAAGCTGGCACAGTGGGTTAACCCCTTCATTGCCTTAGCGGTTTCCCGCCAAGGTAATGAAGTGGGCTGCACATGCATTTTTCCTGCCTCGGATGCATGCCTGGTGGCTCCGGTGCTGATATTCCTGGGTATCAGCTCTGGAGCCCCCCGGAATCAATCCGAGCCAGGAAAGGGGATGATTTTTTTTTTCTGGTCCCTCTCGCCGCTCAGCTCCAGCTTCTTGCCAACTTTTGTTGGCGGAGCTATTTGGACAATATCTCTCCATTTTAATGGCGCGATCAGCGGCGAGATGGTGATCGGGGCTTCCTGCATACGGCCCTTTTTAAAACTGGCGAGATATTGCTTCTCGCCACCCGCGCGGCGAGTTTTTAAAACAAAAAAAAAATGGCGCTTTTTACTCAACTCGCCATTTACTAACTTGCTATAGCCATATTTCGCTAAAAAATGGCGAGATTGGCGTTCTCGCAGCTCTCTGCATAGGCCCTTAAGATTATGAATTACTTCTGGGATCTTTATAATTGACTCATTTAGTTTCCAATTTGCTCCTTGTCTGTCTAGATTAATTTGAGAGCACCGCAAATCTATTGGTGCATGATCTGACCATGAAATATCATGGATCCTCGTGTAGGAGATCTTCGGGACCAGTCCGTTAGACATAAAGAGGTAATCTATTCTGATATAACTTTCGTGTGAAGGGGAAAAGAACGTGGATTAAGCTCTTTACAGATGTCTGTCAATTGATTATCTTTTAAACCTCTAAAGAGTGTGACTGTGCCCCCTGTTCTATTTCTTGCAGACTGCGAGGACCTGTCTATCTCTGCTCGAGGACCTTATTAAAGTCCCTTGCTAATATTGTATATCCCTTAGCTAGTTTGTTCAGAGTGGTAAAAAAAGATGTAAAGAAATTAGGATCATGTTTACACGGGGCATATACAGTCGCGATAGTTAGATATTGGCCTTGTATGGTGCCAACCAAGATTATAAATCATCCTTCATTATCTCTCTTGATTTGTTCTACACAAATGGGCAGTCTATTATGGAACAAAACTGCTACCCCTCTTTTTTTTAACAGATGCTGATGACAAATTATAATGTCTAAAGTTCTTATCAAAGTATTGTATGGTCCAGGGAGCCACGCCGCCCTCGGCGAGCTTGTCCGCTCCGGCTGCCAGCACCCTCCCCGGTACCGCTCTTATCTCCACAGGTCCCACCGGCCCCTCCAGCGCCCGTCACGGCTCTGGCGCGCATGTGCGCACCCGCCCCAGCCTCTTAAAGGCATACTATGTCAAGGACGGTAGGCACGCGCAAATCACGCGCGCAGGCGCGCAAGGACGTACGCACCACTTTCTCAAGCTTCACCCCAGGGAGCTCACCTGAACCTGCTTACCCTGCCTCCTATCGCAGCCTCACTTCTGCACACACCTCCACGCTGCTGTTCTGCCATTTGACTCTCTCACCTACCTATGCTCAGCTGTTCCACTGGCACTTTGGCTGAGCATAGAACCATTTGATGTTCTCATCACTCTCTGCCTCCCTAGTCCTGTCCTGTCTTGTTTCCCAGTGCTCTCCAATGTACCGACCCGGCTTCCTGCTTGACTACTCCGAACTCCTGGCATCAGACTTTGGCTACGGCAAACTACCACTCCGCTCTCTCTGCACCTGACCTTGGTGACGGCAAACTACCACTCCACTCTCTACACCTGACCTCGGCTACGGCAAACGACCACTCTGCTCTCTCCGTACCTGACCTCCGCTTACGGTAATACGACTACTTTCCCCTCTCCAACTCCCGGACTTGGCTAACAGTGCCCGCTACTATCAATATGTCTCATATTCCGACCCAGCGATCCAGACCAACCTACACTCAAGACGTGCCCTCGTGGCTGTGGGTGGCGTCATATCCATTCCCACCTCAGCACGTGGTCCCACCTAGTTTGTGGTGAGCACAGCGTTACAAGTATTTAGGGAAACATTTCTTACTAAAGTGAATTTCTTGTAATAGGATGATATTGAGATTTTACCTTTTATTATCTGTTAACGCCAATCGTCTCTTATTTGGACTGTTAAAGCCCTTTACATTGTGTAAAATAATATTTATAGACATTGTAAATTGAGAGATTGTTCGCTTACCCAAGCTGTACACCATGTCATACCTTGCAGAAAATCCCAGGACCCAATGAATTGCCACCTTTTCTTCCAGAACATTCTGACCTCCCGGTCAGATGGGGGGAGCCAAACGGCAGGGTAAACGGGAGAGACAGTTAAAGAACACTTGAGTGACAGGAGCACCCAAGATCCCAAGGGGCTTTACTGGCAACCTAGGAAGACCCGGAGACAGGAACATATGAACAGCTGGGGACGTAGTACTCCTATTCTCTCCCCAGCATAATGCATAACAAAACAATATCTTCACAAAACAGCACTTATAAAACCACTCATCTTCCTTGACCATCTAACTACCCCAAATTTCTAACTAATTATTTATGCATGTATGGCTGACCAAAGTCTTACATATCTTCCCTCAGGGGGCCCAAGACTCCTTATTTTTCCAATTTTATCTTAATAGCTTTAATTCAATGTAAGTATCTTTAATTTGAATTTGAATTTTAAACTTCATTCCTTCATTTTTTTTCTACCTTGAATCCAAATGTATCTAACTTTAATATTAAATAGAAAGAGGTGATCTGGCACACAATCAATGAAGCACTATAATGTCACCTGCCGGTGCCCATGGACCAAGTGGGGTTGTCCTACCAGGTCCCCATGTGGTATCAGGGTAAAGGGAATAGTCCAGGCACACGGTCTTATCACAAAGAAGAAAATTGAATCCAGCATAAATACCAGATTAATGCTGGATTAAATTTTCTTCTTTGAGATAAGACCGTGTGCCTGGACTATTCTCTATACTCTAATTTTAATATTACCTTATGAGCTGAACTCTGCACGTATGACTTTATCTATAACACTAGGAAAATAACTGCAACTAAAGCAAAAACCTTTCTAAACTATAGTTACACACATTTCACATTTTGCACAGCAAGCTTACACTCACAACCTATATATCTGGAAATGTGATGTTACTCCTCTCTTCTCCCTATCCCTTTAAATTGAGGTCTATAATTGTTGATAACCTACTTCTGAATCTATGGCCTTTAATTCCCACTTGTTCCCTGGCTAAGCTCCTACTTCACTACCCCTTATTTCTCTCCAACCCTTTCCCCTCTTTTGCCCTTCTCAAACCTACAGTGATGCACCCTCCTTTCCAGCTTGCCCTGAGCTCCCCTGGGCCTTCCATTGTTTCCCCTGTCCCAGACCTTCTTTCTGATATCTGTTGTATCCTTATGCCTGTACCCCGCTGTCACGGGAGACCAAGACTTACCTACATATTAATACCAGGATTATGCCCTGAGCACACAAGTTGGGTAAAATAAATTGTAATTTATTTCTTTTCAGACAGACACACAAATCCTCACAATATACACTCAATAAAACACTTACTGGGATGGGGAAATGAAAACAAATGTCATTGGAACAAAACAAAGTCTCTGGGCATCCCTGCACGCATGCAAGTGGGTGCGCAAAAGGATCCGCAGTAGCAGTTCCTGGCTAGGGCGCAACTTGCCAGCCCTATATCTCAGCCAACAGGAAAAGGTTCATTCAGTCCTTATAGGGTTTGTTCGGGGACCCTTAGCTCTAATGAATTCCAGAAGAGGGGGATGATCCTTGGTTACGATATTATTAACATCTCACACTCCGGAACCGCAGACGCTGGAACTTGGTCAAATAATTGTTAAAATCAGATGAATCTCTCTGGGACTGGGCTGCAGGCATCTTTATAGGGTTAAGGGTTCTATACCTAACATACAGACCCAATCCCTTCTGTGGGAACACTTTTCCCCCTATCCCAGACTTGCCAGTAGTTCATAGCATGGGCAGAAGTGGCTTCCTGGTTTGCACAGAGCATGTGTCAACTTGACACCCAAGCTGCTTAGCATACCGGGTCCAACTTCTTACCTGGAGACAGTAAGTCTGGGGTTTGGCTACCAAATTACCACACGGATAAACCTGAAATCGCATAACCATTCCTTGCTAGACTGGATTCTCTCCTCAAACCCCAGCAGAATCCAATTCTCTGGCATCCTTTCTGACATTTTCAGTGACCATGCAATAGTGTACTGTGTAAGGAAAATTAAACCGCCCCAATCAAGCCCTAAAGTTCTCCTCACTAGAACATTTAAAAACTTTAACCCACAACAGTTTCTGGATGACCTTACCAACTGCCCATGGCACAGAATCGATTTAATTCCCGACCCCGATTCTGCGCTCGACTATTTCCAATCCGAGTTCTTAAAACTCTGCGATACCCATGCTCCACTACGCAAAATAAGGGTACGGGGGGCCCACCTTCCATGGGTTACAACTGACCTTATAGCACTCTACCAGTTCAGGGATGCCTTGTGGAAAAGCTACAAAGTAACTGGCACTACCAAGGATCTCAATCACTACAGATGCATGCGGAACATGTGCACAAGGCAAACAAGGCATGCAAAAGCACAATATTACTCTGACAATCTCCACCAAAATACATCAAACCCAGCTAACTTCTGGAAGGTTATCAACAATATATTCCAGCCTCCTAACCATCAACAACCAAGTAATACCACAGATATTGCAAATGCATTCAATGATTACTTTGTGGGGTGTGCCAGTAACTTATTAGCGAAACGCAGCACAAACCCCAGACATGAATCTCATCCTGGGAGTATCCCTACAGTCCCACCCCCTCCCAACACTGCCCACAATTTTCTATTTGGCCCAGTATCTGAAGAGGAGATTACACAAGCGCTCCTCAAACTAAAACTAAGCAGCCAATGTGGACCCGACTTACTACAATCTAGGTTCCTACGACTTGGTGCCCCAGCCATTGCCAAACCAATTGCGTCCATAGTCAACTCTATCCTGTCTGCAGGCCATATCCCTAAGACCTGGAAAACTGCCAGAGTTGTCCCAATCTTCAAAAGTGGGGACAAAAACACTGTCTCAAACTACAGGCCAATCTCACTTCTCCCAATTCTATCCAAAGTTATGGAAAAATGTGTCCACTCCCAATTAAGCGATTTCTACACCAATACACATTTCCCTAGCCAATTCCAGTCTGGGTTTCGTCCCAAACACTCCACCGTAACTACCCTGCTAAAAGTTTGCAATGAAATCCAGTGTGAAATGGAACGGGGACAACTCACTGGTGCAGTATTCCTAGATTTAGCAAAGGCTTTTGATACTGTTGATCATGCTATCCTGCTTAACAAACTCCAGAGCTCTGGAATAGGGAAGCATGCTTTAAACTGGTTTCAGTCCTACCTATCAGGTAGATCCCAACATGTGTCCATCTCAGGCTCTAACTCCAACTCCCTGGATATCACCTGTGGTGTCCCGCAAGGCTCTGTTCTGGGGCCCCTACTCTTCTCAGTGTTCATCAATGATCTTCCCACAGCTTGTAAGGAAGCCTCAATATACATGTATGCAGATGACACAATCCTATATGCACACAGCCATAGCCTCTCTGACCTTCAACACATACTTCAGTCTGACTTTTTGAGACTCGAAAACTGGATTTCCCAAAACAAACTGTTTTTAAACACTGACAAGACTGTAACAATGGTATTTGGGACCAAGACTAAATTTGTAAAGCTTCCAGTGACTGAGCTCCTGATTAGAACCAACGCTAACACCACCCTAACACCTGTCACTAGTTTTAAATACCTGGGCTTATGGTTTGACTCCCACTTAACATTCGGGATGCACATTGATACCCTGACAACCAAGACCTATGCCAAACTAGGGGTACTTTACAGGAAGAACAAATCCTCCCTAAGTCTCCTGGTCAGAAAGCGTATTGCACAGCAGATGCTAATACCAATTATTGACTATGGAGACATAATATATGGCTCGGCTCCTCAAACCCACCTTAGCAAACTTGACACCCTCTACAATTCAATTTGTCATTTTGTTCTCCAATGCAACTATAACACACATCACTGCGAAATGCTCAAAGAACTAGATTGGTCATCACTAGAGTCTAGGCGCAAAGTTCACCTTTTTTGTCTCACCCTCAAATACTTTCTGGGCAAGCTACCCAGCTACCTGAACAAGCTCCTCACCCCTACCACATGCAGCACCTATCACCTGAGATCAGACTCCAAAAGACTATTCATGGTCCCAAGGCTCAACAAAGTATCCAGACGTTCCTCCTTCTCCTTCCGTGCACCCCAAAACTGGAACAACCTACCAGAGACGCTCATATCCACCACCAGCTTAAGTTCTTTCAAATCTAAGGCTGTCTCACACTTTAATCTGGTCTGTAACTGTTTCATACGCTCATAATATACATTTTCTTTAACTGTGCACGCAATGTCTTGTATATAATGTATACCTTGTTCATTTATGTAACTGTACTTGTAACCATGTATTATTTGTTTTACTCTGTGCCCAGGACATACTTGAAAACGAGAGGTAACTCTCAATGTATTACTTCCTGGTAAAATATTTTATAAATAAATAAATAATTGTGAAGTACCCATACTTTACACCGGTATCTGGCACTCACAATATCCCGGCCACCCTAACACCTAGGATTGCTGAGGCTTTTCAACTCTGGACTTCTCATAGACATTGAGGCACCCTCTCTGCAGGGGCCCTTTGAAGTACGGAATTGAAAAATCCCTCAGTTCATTCACCCTTAGCATATTTGCATGCTAAAGGATTTTTCCCGGGCTCACAGAAAAAGTTTTCCTGTTTTCACATTTAAAACCAACAGTATAACACAGTTTACTTATATATACGTTCTGCTTATGCCACAATTATAAACCTTTTATGTATGTTTATGTTTTTTTTTACTTAGCTGCACTCCAAAAATTAGTGCTTGCTCTTTCGAAACGCGAGTTAGCCCCTTAATTGAATGTGCTTTGATCGGGGATCACATGCACACACCTGCAGTGAAACACACTTTATTTTTTATATGTGGTTTCTACCTGTATGAACAATATAAAACAAATATGTATGTGTGTCGTATTTCTTCAGCTACCTGGGATCCAAAAATTAGATTGCTAGCTCACTCCTAGTGCCGCAAATACAATTAGCACATTTCACAAACATTCAGTTACCGGCAGCTAGCTTTAGAGCTGCAAAACAGGGACACAAATAATAGTGTAGGGGAAAACATGATACTAGGGGACAATACATGTTAACACAGTCAGTCCCAACAGGGTTTAGGGTTAACCAGCCGGGTATAATGCCTTTATTATTGGCCTGGTTAACCACTCTTGCAACACCCCCTCTCCCCCACTCTCGCTGATCAGCATCGCCATCTTCCTCCTAACTTCACATCCACTTCGAATCAGGCCTCTCCATCTGAGCCCCTTCACCTAAATGCCCCGTTCTGTCACGGTGTCCCCTCCTCTGGCGACGGAATGCGCGAACTGCCACCAGGATTAGGGGAACGGCCCGCAACCAATGTCAGATGTCCAAGGGAGGCCAGCGGAGGAACAGTTAGGACGCATGTCTATGCCAGGGGGGGGGCGAATTCCACAGCAGGGGCCCATCAACTCACCCCTTTCAGCTCGGATCAGACCCACTCCTCTCCCAGATCTCAGCCTCTCTTCGCCGAACTGGACATCGGAGCCACTAGCGGATGATCAGCTGTCTCATCCAGAATGGGAAATCTAGCAGAAATCTTTACTGTGGTGGCTCCACTCCCTCCAATGGCCGCTCCCACCTTCTTCTTCCTCCAGGAGCCCTGCAGCAGCGCTCTGTAGGATTCAGCTTAGTCTCAGCCGGGAAGACCTGGTCCGGGTTCAATATAACTTTATGGGGCAGACTGTAGGTTTGGTGTAGTGTCTCTTTAATGTATGTATGTCTTTATTTATATAGCGCCATTAGTGTACATAGCACTTCACATTAGTAATACACATGACAATCATATAAATAACAAATAATACAAATAACAGATCATGGGAATAAGTGCTTCAGTCATAAAAGTAGCATTTCGGAAGAGGAGACCCTGCTCCGAGGAGCTTACAATCTAATTGGTGGGTAGAACTTACAAAGACATCAGGAGGGCATTCAGGTAAGTATGTCTGCAGAGGCCCAAGCTTTATGTTCAGTATCGTGTATAGTATTAGCTACGCTACAACTCGTATGCTTCCTTAAGCAACTGTGTCTTAAGGTGGGTCTTAAAGGTGGATAGAGAGCGTGCTAGTCGAGGTTTGAGGGGAAGGGAATTCCAGAGATGTGGGGCAGTCAGTGAGAAAGGTTTAAGGCGGGAGAGTGCTTTAGATAAAAAGGGGGTAGAGAGAAGACATCCTTGAGCGGAATGCAAGAGTCGGGCTGGTGTATAGCAAGAAATTAGGGCTGAGATGTAAATAGGAGCAGAAGAGTGTAAAGATTTAAAAGTGAGGAGGAGAATTGAATGTGAGATGTGAGATTTAATAGGTAGCCAGGAGAATGATTTCAGCAGGGGAGACGCTGAGACAGATGTAGGAAAGAGTAGAGTGATTCTGGCTGCAGCGTTTAGGATAGGGGAGATAGGTGAGAGGCAGGAAAGCCGGACAGCAGGAGGTTACAGTAATTGAGACGGGAGAGAATGAGGGCCTGAGCCAAAGTTTTAGCAGTCGAGTAACAGAGGAAAGGGTGTATCTTTGTTATATTGCGGAGGAAAAAGTGACAGGTTTTAGATACGTTTTGAATGTGAGGGGTGAATGTGAGAGAGGAGTCGAGTGTGACCAGTAGGCAGCGTGCTTGAGCTACTGGGTGAATGATGGTGCTTCCAACACGAATGTGGAAGGAAGTAGTAGGGGCAGGTTTAGGAGGAAGTACAGTATAAGGAGCTCTGTTTTTGCCATGTTAAGTTTCAGTCGGCGGATGGCCACCATGGATGATATTCCAGAGAGACATTCAGAAATTTTGGTTTGTACAGCAGGTGTAAGATCAGGGGTTGAAAGGTAAATTTGTGTGTCGTCAGCATAGAGGTGATATTTAAACCCAAGAGATGAGATTAGGTCACCTAGGGAAAGTGTGTACAGAGAAAAGAGAAAGGGTCCCAGGACAGAGCCCTGGGGTACCCCCACAGAGAGATCGATAGAGGAGGAGGAGGTGTTAGCAAAAGGGCCACTGAAAGTATGATGGGAGAGGTTAGAGGAGATGCAGGATAGAGCTTTGTTACGAATACCAAGAGTATAGAGAATGTGAAGGAGAATATGGTGGTCCACAGTGTCGAATGCTGCAGAGAGGTCAAGTAGTATGGCGGAAGCCAGATTGTAGAGGGTCTAGGAGAGAATAGGTGTTGAGAAAATGTAGCAATCAAGAGAATACAAGACGTTCAAGGAGTTTGGAGGCAAAAGGCAGGAGGGAGACAGGTCGATAATTAGAAGGACAGGTAGGGTCAAGTTTGCTGTTTTTGAGTAATGGTATAATGGTTGCATGCTTAAAGGAGGATGGAAAGGTATCAGAGTAGAAGGAAGAGTTAAAAATCTGTGTGAGCGTAGGGATTATAGAAGGAGCAAGAGGTTTTAGGAGATGGGAGAGAATTGGATCAAGAGGGCAGGTGGTAGAGGGAGAAGAGGAGATCAGCAGTGATACATCCTCCTCCGAGACAGCAGAAAAAGAGTCAAGGAAGGCAGGAGGCGAGTTAGGAAGCGGTGTGGGATAGGAGGAGGCAACAGAGGGGATGTTCTGACGTATGAATTCCACCTTTTCCTTAAAAAAGTCAGCAAAGTCCTGAGGTGAGATGGAGGAAGAAGAGGAGGCAGCCGAGGGTGGTCTGAGTAGAGAGTTAAAGACAGAGAAGAGTCGGCATGGGTTAGACTTGTGCCTGTTGATTAGTGATGAAAAGTAGGTTTGTTTAGCCTGAGATGGCAGAGTTGAAACAGGACAGCATTCATTTGTAGTGAAGGACGTCTGCGAGTTCCTCCAGAGGCGTTCAGAGGAACGCAGCATGCGCGTGTGGGAATTTAGCCAGGGTCTGGGGTTAGAAGGGCGAGGACGTCAGAGATGTTAGGCGGAGTTGGATGTTAAGAATGTGACTGCAACTATGTACCTTTAAATCCTTAATTGTGTCCAATTAGGCCGCCATGTCTCTCCTGCCTCGTGTAGAGTATCTCACTTCCCTCCAGGATGGCTCGGGTGAGGATCTCTCTTCTGCTGGGAAAGTGAAATCAGATTTTATTCCCAGGTTTATCAAGAAATCTTCTCCTTCCAGGGCTTTCACAGAGAAGGCCTTTCCACTTTTGATTACCAGGAGACCGAATGGGAAAGTCCCCCTATACTGGACTCCATTTTCTCTCAGTATCCTCGTTGAGTACTGTAACTTTCTGCACCTGCCTAGTGTTATGGGGGATAAGTCTTCGAATATCCACATACTTATCCCTTCAAAAGTGCAGGAGAGGGTATTCTTAGTGATTTGGAACAAAGCTTCTCGTGTTTTGTAGTATGGACTCGTAATATTATATCCCTTGGAGGTTCCTCTGGCTGTGGCATAGATTGTAAGGGCCCCGTGACACCTGTCCATTTGTAGCTCAGCCTCAGTTTTTCCAGGGAGTATAGAGGTCAGCCATTTTGAGACATGCTCCTCTATCTCAGATTCTTATGTCATTGCGCCTATCTCTGTTTTCAGAGTCCTCCTGCCTATCAGCCACATCAGCAATCTGTGTTTTAAGGTAAGCTGTTGTTGTATCGTTTTTGCGCAAAGCTTTTATTGTGCTGTTCATTTTTTTTCTAGGTCATCAGTCCTGTCACCAATGTTATTAATATCTCTCCTTAGTTCTTTCATTTCTGCCTGAAAGTTCTTTGTGATGTCACTTTTTATCACCAATTGCCTCTCAAGGCTGGCACTCCTCTCTCTCCGCGACTCCCACTCTGAGTCGGAGCCGTAGCTAAAAGCTGGTGCTGCATCTCTTCCTGAACGAGCCATTTCTGTGCTGTGAAAATAAGCTTTTAAGTCCAAGGATCTTTTCCTCTCTTTTCCTTGCTCTTGTGGTCATCCTAATGTGATTGGAGATCGGCCCTTGTGCGAGTTTATGTAATTTTAGTGCCGTTTTGAGGCTTTATATTGCCGGGTGTACGCAGAGCTGTTTAATAAAGCTGCCATGCCCGCAGCCGTCGCGCATGTGCCCTCTAACCCAAGGGTTTAAAAGAAGCTAAATTCCGTAATAATCAGACTGTTTATATTTAATATTCACTGACTCCATTTCTACAGGCTCAGTACCACAAGATTAGCATAAAGCAGACATACTGTAGTGCCTATATTTAAAATGGGGACTAGATCACAACCTGGGAATTACAAACCTGTAAGCCTGACATCAATAGTAGGGAAACTAAAGGTTTAGTACCGGATAATATTCAGGAATACCTAATGGATATAACATTATTAGTTATAGTCAGCATGGATTTTGAAGGTCATCCCAAACGAACCTTAATTTCTTTGAGGAGGTGCATGGGTATTTTATGTCTAATATGGTGGGCCAGCATGGTGTCTGGCTTGCTAGACTTCTCAAATAACTTTTGTTTAGTCCAGGCCATGGTTTTCTCCACTGCCTCGAATAAACAAGTATTGTGTTCTCTTCTATGGCTCGTTAATTCTTTTAGAATTCTTTTGCAGGCGTTAATTTTGTGCACTGATTCTATTTGCATGATTTCCAAAATCAGCAAATCAATTTTTGCTTGTCTAATTTTTTTTTCTGGTTGCTGCTATTCTAATAATTTGATCTCTGAGTACTGCCTTATGGGCCTCCCATATGGAGGACTGAGCTGGAACGCTATTTATATTATGGTGAAAGTTGAAATTGGGGGACATCTGGGACATCAGGATGTGTTCCGATGGCCTGAATCATATGTTTGGGATCCGATTCGCGATCCTAGATTGCCCAGGACATTATTGAAAACGAGTGGTAACTCTCAATGTATTACTTCCTGGTAAAATATTTTATTATGTAATGTATAATGTCTCTTCAAAAAATAAAAAATTCCCAGGAGGAATCTGATTGCCAACATTTGGAGTCAAGAAGAAATTTATTTCTCCTTTTATAAGATACTGGGGTCTATGCACTAAGCAACTTATCGCCAAAAAGGCCTACAGCGATTCAGTAAAACCCGATTAGTCTGCGATAAGAGACGTTTTTGGCAATTTATTTTGCAGAGAAAAAAAACGCCAAACACGCGGCGATAAGACACTTATCGCCAGGTTTTCAAACTTGTGCTATGCTAGTAGCTTATTGAGGCTAATTGCTGCTCTGGAATTGAGATTTCCTCTCAAAATTGTCCCACCTGGAAAAGTTGGCAAGAAGGTGGTGAAAAGCTGCCGATAAGTGGCGAGACGGGAGACAGGAAAAAAAATGCATTTTTCCTGCATGGGATTAATGCCGGGAGTTTCCAGAGCTGATATCCATTAATATCAGCACCGGAGACTCCCGGCATCAATTCGATGCAATTAAAATGCATTTACAGTCAACTTCATTACCTTAGCGGCTAACTGGGACAGAGGGGGGTGAGTGAAGCAGGTACTTGGCCTTTCATGCACTCCCTCTGCCCCCAATAAACATTACAATATGTACTAACCACCAATACACAACACACCCACCCCCTGTGTCCCCACAAAAAAATATTATTTATTTTCTTATACATAGGATTGATACCAGAGGCCTGCGGGGGTCCCGCGCATGTCTGTAGGCCTCCAGTTGGTTCCCGCAGATGTCTGAGGGCCTCCTTGGGTGGTCCCCACGGATGTCCTTGGGCCTGTAGGTGATTCCCATGGGTGTCTGGTGGTCCCCGGGTGGTTCCCATGGGTGTCTGGGGGCCCTCGGGTGGTTCCAACAGATTTCTGGGTGCCCTCAGGTGGTTACCGCAGGTGTCTGGGGGCTCTCGTGTGGTCCCCGCGGGTATTCCCCGCGGGTGTCATGGGGTCCTCAGGTGATCCCCATGGGTGTACGGGGGTCATCGGGTGGTCCCTGTGGGTGTACAGGGGTCATCGGTTGGTCTCTGTGGGTGTAAGGGGGTCCTCGGGTGGTCACCGTGGGTATCCAGGAGTCCTCGCATGGTCTCCACGGGTCCCCGCTGGCCTGCGGTAACAATTCTCTTGCAAAATAACAAATTTGGAAGACATTGCAATAAATACACATCCCACCCCCCCAACACATACAGTACAGTAATGGGCAAAATAACTATTGTCCAGATATGGATAATAGCTCATTTGCCCATTATTAAATAAAACATTAGCCAGGCAGTATAAATAAAGTAAATAAACTTTTCTACTTACCCCAGCCATCATGAAGGGCATCCTCATCAGCTTACTGCAGGTCCATGTCCTCCGAAGTCAGCAAGAATACATACAAAAAATTCAATCTAATGGCCCCTAACCCCTTAATCACCTTAGTGGTTAACAACCGCTATAGTAATAAGGGGTTAACCCACCCTCCACCGCTATCCACCGGGGACACCTAACCACCCACCCTGGAACCACAATACCCACCCTGTACCCATTGATTGGCATAGTGGTATATCATACCCATATAGTATGGGCATGATAAGCCACTATAGCAGTCAATGGTAACCATAATAAAAAAGCATGAAGGCCAAAAATATACAATCATAACACATACACACAAACACCTAAACACCAATTCAATAAATAAAAGCACTAGCCAACAAATTCAATTAATACAAGCACTAGCCAACACAACAATTAAATAATTTTAACAAGTAGCCAACAAAGCAATTCATTAATAAAAACACTAACCAATACATCAATTCAAACCAGGAGCCAACAGAAGAAATAATTAATTAAAAACGCTAAACAATCGGAAACATAAATCAAAACAAGCCAACCAACAAACAATTTAATCCAAACAATCAACAGAAATAGAAGAAATAACAGTCAATAGAAAACAAGTATTTGCCAAAAAAGCGTTGGCTATCACTGTATTGACCTATACCCTAAACGGGCACAGATTAATACATTAGCAGTCAATGGGCAATGAAAAACATTAAAAAAAAAAATACAATAAAAAAAACGGGAAAAAAAAGATATTTACATAAATACAATATTTTCATTACCTTTTAGAACCGTTGGCCCTCCGAATTAGAGGTATCGGGAAGATCTCATACTGCAACATCATCAAGGTCAGGAGGGCCTGTAACTCGGGAAGCAGGGGGTCACTGAGGCAGAAATCAAAGCGGTTCAGCTCAGGAGACCCCCTGCTCCCGCACACTATTAATAAAAGTTACATTAAAGGAGCTTCATTACCTTAGCAGATAGCCGCTACGGTTTAGAATGTGTTACATTTTTCATTAGGGTTTTATTACTAGTGTATTGTGGCAGGGCGTCTACGGAGCAGAACCTTGTTGATTTGAGGTCTGGGGACCCCCTGCTTCCCAAGATACAGGCCCCGTTATGGGGTGCCGGTATCTCCTATGCATTGAAATGTCCCGGTCAAGTGACCGCGGGAATCAAATGCATAGGAGCTACCGGAACCCCATAGCTGGGCCTGTATCTCGGGAAGCAGGGGGTCCCCAGACCTGAAATCAACAAGTTTCTGCTCCGGAGACCCCCTGCTCATCTACACTAGTAATACAATTACCATGAAAAAACATTAATTTCGGCCGAGATTTGCGCAGGTAGAGGAGGCTCTCTCTGCAGCAGAAAGAACTCGCTGGGTGAGCCATTTTCAGAGGGCCGATCTTCACATCGCCGGCTACTCGCCATTTTTGCTAATGTTGCTATCACTGGTATTTGGGGCTTTCTGCATACCGTGATAGCAAAACTGTAAAAAATGGTGATTTAGAGACAGCGATTTTTCTTTTTTTATCGGTGCTTAGTGCATAAGCCCCATATTTGGATAATGTGTCACTGGGGTTTTGTGTTTGCCTTCCTCTCGATCAATATACTGTAATTACCTATAAATAGGATAAGTATCTGTCGTCTAAATTTAACATAGGTTGAACTCAATGGACATATGGTTTTTTTTCAACCTTATACTATGTAACTACTGTATGTAACTATGTAACTTTGAGCTCAAGTGTCATTTGTTCTACAGAGTAATACAATTGGAACAAGCTATATACCATTGGATGAGATTAGCAGTGAAATTCAATTATTCAGAGCTAACAAAATAACTCATGCAGATGGATTTACTGGTAAACCTGGATAAAAAATAAATAAGGAGATTTGGAAATAAATCCTTTTAATTTCTTTTAATCTCTTTTCCTGTTGCTATTTGTGCATTCTTCGCAGAAGTAGATAGGGGAGTAGTGGTTACTGTAAATCTTTGATGTTGAAAACACCCTTATATTTGCTGTTTTAAGATAAACACCAATAACGGGATTATTAATCTGTATCTGATAATTAAAAAAAACTTTTACCTGAGAGATAACTGAGAACAGATTTTTTTTGTTTGAATAGCTCTGTGTCAAAGTAGATCAAGCTTATTAAGACTTTTAATTACCGGGATCATTGATTCAGCAAGCAGAGAGATAAAAATACATTGCGTTTATTCACCTAACGAACGTACACAACTATGTTACACAAAAATACAGTAAAAAGACACTGGAAACTGGGAAAACAAAATTAATCTTTCCTATTTGCAAACACACAGCAAAATATTCCAGGCTACTTCTCCTTCCTGTAGCCTCTTGCTGTTGAATTCTGGTCACTTATCCTCTGAGAAATTTAGACGATTTACTCAGAGCTGGAACTTCTCAAATGGGACTGAATCTCAAGTGAATCAGACAAGATGGAACTGATAGACTCATGAAAAAATTAGATGGATCTGATCAATCTTAGATGAATCTAACTCTCTGACTGACTGCTCCAACCTTTAAAAACTCCAAAAGTCTAGCTTTTCAGTCTACAGTGAATCGCTGCGTGGGAACTAAAACCTCCCACCTATGGCAAGGGTTGCCAGGCTATCCAAAAGCTGGCAAAAAACCTCAGTATCGCAACTGAGCATGTGCAACAAAAATGTCATCTTCCCCCACCTGTCACCTGTCTTCTTCAGAGTAGTGAGAGAACATGTGCCCGAACAACCATTTTGCCCACTCACTATTTGAACACCCCCCTCCTCCCCGATGGCTCAAATGCCACTACGTCTGGCCTTGACCACATGGACCATTTGAAATTATTTGGTCTTTCCTGCAAACAAGAGGTTAACACCTTCGAATCCTGCTAAGCATTTCAAAGCCCAGGCTTACACACCCTACGTGTCAACAAAAGGTTTTAACACCTCTTGGACAAATGTCTCTTTGAAGCTTCCTATGCAAAAGGGTTGTTTATTTAACTGACTTCCTATGACATTACTTCAAAAACCTACTTATAAATCTTGGGGGACGGTTAAAACCCATTCTCTTTTTCCTTATTCAAAAACATTGTTACCATAATTCATACATTTAACACATTATATGATTTCCCCCCTGAATCTTATTTTAATAAAACAAACCTCAATTTTATACACATTCACCGGACTGGAGTGTGGGGATATACATTAACCCCTTGTGTCCCATTTTTACCTTTTCCTGCTCTGTGCTGAAGCAGGGCGTCCCAGTGGTGAGTCGCAAGAACAGTTTCAGGATGGGGGTCTGCCTGGAGCACTGGGCTTCCATGTATCCGAGAATCTCACTTGATTCCCAGATACATTTCTGGGGTAACTCATAACTTGAGAACCCCGATACCTAGCCACAACCTCTAACAACTTTCTCCGGCAAACCCACCCTGAAACTTACCTCCTGAAAATCTCCCGGTCCCAGCCCCTCTGGAAAAGGTAAAAACACAAAAATGGCAGTTGTCTCATATTTTGCACACAGTAACAGTAATGCATACACAATGCCCGGGCCCCAGAGCTGAGACTCTAGGACCCCAAAACACGGGTCAGGGGTAACCAAGCGGGCGAGCAACAAGGACCATTCTTCAGCTCCTAAATGGGAAACACATAATCTATTGCCCCATATAACCCTCTCTATAATGACAACTACCCCATAAAACCCCTCCCTATAAAATCCCCCCTCTCTGCTGATCTCTCTCTCTGTGCTGATCTCTCTCTCTATCTCTTTCTGTCTCTCTGCTGATGTCTCTCTGTGCTGATCTCTCTGTCTCTCTCTCTCTCTGTGCTTATTTCTCCCCTACCTCTCTCTTTCTATGCTATTCTCTCTCCCTTTCTCCCTCTGTGCTGATCTCACCCCCTCTCTCAGGCTGGGGCTGAGCGCTTGAGAGCGGTGACGCCACCAACTCTTCAAGCATGAGCGTTCTGCTGTCCTGCACAAATTTAGAGCAGGGTGTGTGTGAGGCTATAAAGGGAGGGGGCGTGTCATTGGCTGGATCTGGGCTGTGTGTGTGTCTGTTGTCTCCGTGTGTGTGTGTGTGTGTGTCTGTGTGTGTGTCTGTATCCATTCTCTCCCTCACCCCTTCCAAAAATGGTAATTAAAAACATTTGTGCAAGAAAAATAAAAAACCTCTCTCCATCCCCCCCTTCCACCTCTCTCCATTCCCCCATTTCACCTCTCTCCATTCCCCCCTTCCACCTCTCTCCATTCCCCACCCCCCTTCACCTCTCTCCATTCCCCCTTCGACCTCTCTCCACTCAGCCTATTCTGCCTCTCTCTCCCCATTGGTCAGAGCTGGGTCATGTGACCCTGCTCTCCACTCCAAAGTCAAACTCTTTTGTCTCGCCAAGCCTCAAGATTGGGAGAGCGTGCGGGTCCATGCATGAACGCGCACAGCATGAGCATGGACGGGAGGTTTACCATTCACACAGGAAACCACTCCAAGCGCCAAGCTCCAAGCGTGGTCAGCACCAGCGGGGACACGCCTCACTCCCTCCCCTCAATCTTCGCCCGCTTTCTCACTCTCTCACCTCTCGTTCTCCCTGTCAGGGAAGGTCCATGCTTTCTCTGCTATGCCTGTAGCTCTGGCACTGCCTGTCCCAATCCATAGCTCCGCCCCCATCCTTTAACAGGATGTAAGGAGGAAAGGGCGGAGGGCAACGGGGAGAGATGAGGTTGCCAGCTGTTGCATGTCCAGGGTGACCAGATGTCCCGGTTTAGCAGGGACAGTCCCGGTTTTTGTAGGTCTGTCCCGGTGCCCCCAGATTCTTTAAAATGTGCTGGTTTTGACCATCTGTCTTGGTTTCCAAAATTGAAGTGAAGAGCACAGGATGCCGGTGGGGAGGAGAGCAGGAGGAGAGCGGAGGCTGGGTCTGCCCCAAGATGCTTGGGCTGGGCCAATAGCTTTTCCTGTAGTGGAGACATCTTTGCATTACCGTTCCGCATAGCTTCCTTTTGTCTTAACTCTACCACCATCTTTTCTATATACTGCTTCTGTGACCCAAGTGTCTGTATTAGGTTTGTACCATTTGTCTCCAACTTCATCTGAGGAACCTCCTGCTGGGCAGCAGTAGAGTCCAACATAGCGTTCCGCTCAGTCTTCAGAGCCTCGAGCTCCTCACCTAGGTCATGCTTTTGTTTCTCTGCCATCTTGTGGCCAGTACGCTCAGACTACAGTTCCTTCCTCAGGTCTTGAAGCTGTCCTTTTGTCTTTCTTTTTTCACTCAGTGCGGGTGCTTGTTCAGTTTCTTTGGAGTTGAGTTGTGATTCCACCTCCATCAGCTGATTCAGCGCAAGGCTTAACTGTATTTCCTTTTCTCTATTCTTGATCTGCAGCTGCCGGTGCTTCTCCCGGACCTTGTCCAGCTCCAGCTGCAGCCGGACCCCCTCATTGACCGTGTGGTCAAGCCGCTTGTGGATATCGGCCATCTCGGTTTCATAGCGCAATGTCAGACAGGCCACCTGACGGACCCCTCCTCCCACTTGGCGAGCTGTATCTTGCGCTCAGCAATCTGCAGTTTTACAGGCCCTCTCAGGGCCTTCACCTCTTCCCGGTGTTTGCTCTGGGTTTACATCATGTGGAGATCTGCGGTTTTTGTCACTAGTACTGCCGATGCTTCTATTGTCCAGGCCTCTTTATACTTGGCATACTGACTCATGGGGATGGAGCAGCCTCTCTGCTTCTCCAAATCTTGCTCCAGTTTCTGGACCTTTTCCCGCTCTCTCTCATACAGAGTCACCTGGCATCTAAGCTCCGCTGCCATGCTCTGGTGACACACGTGGCCTTCAGCTCCTCATACTGCTCTGCAGTGACACACTGGGTACTCAGCTGTTCCTGTAGCACTTGTACTTGGTTAGCCGCCTGGACACTTTCTTCCTGTATCGGTCTGTTTCTCCTTGGCCTCTTGCAGACTTGTACACAACTCTTGCAGCTGGCTCTGCCATAGGTGCGCTGATTGTGTGTGCTGCTCCAGGGAGACATGTTGCACCCTCTCTGCATTCTGCACTTCTAACTTTTCCTAGATCAATTTCTTCTTCACTTTTTCTGCTTGGTGAAGCTTCTTATCTCCTTCACTGAACTGGTCAGTCAAGTCAGAATTTTTCTGTCTCAGACTTGTATTTGCTCTTTTTACCGTCTGTAGGAGGACATGTGCAGAGGTACATAATGGAGACTGTTTTAAGGTGAAATTAAAACAAGGCTTTATTGTGCCTGTCGCTTTAAACACAGCAAAAATCAACATCAGAGAAATAGTGAGCCCAATAAAACTTGCTCCACTTTGGCATATATGTATCCTTCTATTCCAGCCCCTTTTAACTGGGTGGCTACCCAGGCTATTCATCAGCCCAAGTCATATAGATATATATATATATATAGACAACAGTCAATGGAAAATAAAGTCTTATCTGTTTCCAGGGTTGCTACCTTTTCTCCGGATTATCTGCATCCAGGTTTAGAAGTCTTATTTGTCAGCTCCAGAGATCTGTGTTCTCTTGGTCAGTATCTCTTGGGAGACTCAAGAACCTTTGCTCTGTTTCCTTGTTCAGCTCACACGTGAGCTAAGGAGTCTCTCTTCCTGTCTCAAAGGCAGGCTTTTTCTACCACCTGCAATCAGCCAGGTGGTGTTAGTTAATTCAAAGCCAAGGTGTGCAGCGCACAGCAATAAGGATGAGCAGGTCTTGCAGAAAAAATAGTCCTTTATTTAATTCATGGTGTGGGACAACAGCAAACCTTCAACGCGTTTCGTTCAAGGAACTTTATCAAGTTAACCACCACACTGCTGGATTAGAGGCATATTTGTGAACAGGGATAAGTCCCCTGTTACATACCTCCCCTGTTTGTGGGAAGCTCGGGCTTACCACGGCCAAAGCCCATCCTTCCACTCTCATTCGAGACCTTTCTGTGACTTGAATGAGAGTGGATGGAGGAAGAGAACCCTCTGTTCCGCTGGGATTGGAGCCCTTTCTCCAGTTTATTTTTGTCTCCTCCCGAAGGTGCTTGAGATCAGCACTCCTCAGTCGCTCGAGGAGGACTTTTCCCAAGTAAAGTCTTTTTACCGAATGCGCGGTCATGAGATTTTCGTTGCGTCGGGCACTCCTCCTTTTGTAGACAAACTGTATGGCAACAGTTGTAGAGCAGTTAGGACTAGCCCTTAGAGTTTTCCACTCTTGAAGCGGCCTTTCTGCACCTCCTCCACACAATGGTGTTGCCAGTTCAGCTTCTTTGGGACTGAGTTGCACCTCCACCTCCCTTTCCAGAGAACGTCCTATCTTTTCAGCTTCCTCAGCTAAGAATTCTTCTGGCTTTGATTCTGCACTCCTATCTCTATTTGTTGCCTGTTGGGCAGCTGTAGATTTGGCTAATGCTTTCTTAGGTGGCTGAAACTTCATAATCTTGTTTTGAAGGTGCGTGGAGTCCCCAACTCTCACTGTACCCTTGTCCTCATGGGCATTAGTTACTGTGGGATACCGGTGCTTGGGCAGAGCCAATACCTTTTTCCGTATAGGAGGAATCTGTAAGTTACTGGTCTGCAGAGTCTCAATCTGTTTGAGTGCATTTTGCAAGTCTCTTCTCAGGGAATTTACTCGTCGTCGTCTTCATCATCATCATCATCATCATCATCATCGTATGGCCTTGAAGGCACACTGTTTTGTATGATTACGTACATTGCAAAACAAACATTTCAAGTCGCCATTTAAAAAACCCTTGAAAACTTGACACTCAGCACTTGCTAGGCACCATTTTCACTTTCTTCAGCAAAAATGCTTTTCTGCTTGGGTTCAGGGCCTTGACATATCTTCATCTACTGACCTCAGGGTGCTATTGCATCCACACTTCACACATTCTCTGTGTGTGCTGTAAGCACAACAGGTCATTCACAGTGGGAAAGACTTCACTCGCAGACTCTGCACTTTACTTCGGCCGGGTGGCCATTTTAAATCCCTGCATTTATTTACAAACCTATAGTTTCCGCTGCTCAGTGCCTTTTGGACCGTCCGCATTAAACTCCACCATATGTGATACCCACACCACGTTGCGGTCTCTTTTAAGCTCCGATTAAGGCCGGAAACATTGTATTTCTAAATACAGGGGTTTTATTTGCAGGGATAAACCATACACCAACAGGCCCACCGTCCCTTTAAGTCAAAAAGAAAATATAAAATAAATACCTATTCCCGTTAAGGAAAATAACTCAACTTGACCAATCAGAGAACGGATCGTAGCTGTACCAGTCAATCAGAGCTGGGGTCTCGTCTGGGTGTATGCGTCAGAGGAGGGGGCGTGTCGAGGAGACTCAGGATGCTGGCAAGTGGGAAATTCGAACTGACCAATGGGAATCGTGCCTACCAGCAACAGATTCCCCTTGCCAGACCCATACCTCCCGCTGGGTAGGCTCCACCGAGTCTGGGAGAACAAAGTGTCTCCCCTGCGGGGAGCCTTTGTCTCCAAATCCTGTACTCTGCCCTTCCCCACTCACCAAACCTTCTGACATCTCTCAACTTCCCTTCTTCTCTTTGATCCCCCATCTCTATGCAGACATCCTGGCTACTTATCGGGTTACCAGGAATGTCTGTATAGAGATGAATACACATTTTAAAAGTACATCTTTTTTCCTCTAACCTGGGCTCAGGAATACAACTATTAAACTAAGCATGGCAGATGGGAAATGCAATATTTTAAAGGGAAGATATTCCGGGGACAACATGCATACGCTTACCCGCAGACCAGACGCGGGCTGCGGGTAAAATGGGGGGACAACCGGTATCTTTGCCCCCTGACCTGGTACACATGTTTTGAACACATTTCCACCCAAATATCCCCCTTTAAACTCCCACTCCCGAAATCCCAGGTTTATTGTACAACAGTAAAAGGTATAACACACACAGTGTCCCTGGCTTCTGGTGCTTCTAAGCTACCGGGGATCCACGCTTTTCAGGGTTAAATAGTTGCGTTTCACTTTTATTATGAAGACTGGCTACCCCTACTGTCACACATATGTACGTGCATGAACACAAACAGAGCACAGACACATGTAATGATAGACACAGAGCAAGCTGACTCTGCCTGCGACATACACACAGTGGGGTTTGTATCACAAGGAATCATTTTGTCCAAACATTTTTATCCACGATCTTGTTAACCTTGCTTCTTACATTCGGAGCAGAGGCTAACGCCACCTGAACCTGTCAGATTTATTTGATTTGAGGAGGATAACTGAACTAGTTCTAAGTGCAAATGGTGATGCATCTCATTATAATATTGTGCTGGCTATCTCCTGCCCTGTCTCCTCCTATTACCATTTCCAAGAACCAGGACCGTCTGGGAGTACGGTGGGTCCCGGTGCACTGCGTGCACACGGGGCCTCTTACCGCCTCCGAAGCCATGGCGACGTCACGTGCTGAGGTCAGGTGACGTGTAGGGCTTCTTACCCTCCTTCGCATCACATGATGTGTCATGTCGTCACGTGGTAGCAGGGGAATCCGTCACTTACTGAGGTCCCGCGCTCTCCCCCTGGCCCAACTGCCGTACTCACAGTTTAAATGTTGCAGTGGTTAATTTAACCACCGCGACATGTAAACTGTGCTTTAGGAAGTTAGGCCATGGAACAGTGCGAGGCCTCTGTAAGAGCGGGGCCAGATACATTTGCACCGATGGCACCAACATCAAGCTGGCCCTGGCCAGAACACTCATTGCCATAAGAGGAGCAAAGTTGACAACTTGATACATTTAAACAATGTGATGCAGTCAAAATGATGTACTGTGCACCTGATTTTGGAGTAATGCAACAATTGCTTATATTCCACAAACTGCCAGAGGGAATCCCTTCATTACGAGGCTGTCACAGTGAAAACCTCCAGTAGATGAATTGATCTGAAAATATATTGCTTGTGTATTCTCTGACATCAGGATGTCATTGGATGGAGAGAGGAATAAATACAAATTTAGTAAAGGAGGCAAAGTGGCAGAGAGCGAGGTTAGCTGCTCTAAAATATGATGTTAAAACGTTTCTCCTGGCCCGGGAATATTAAAACGCCATTCAAGTGAAGTGAATGGATCCCAAATCTTCCCCAGCAACGGAAATGCTGTCCCAAAGCAGACTGAATAAGGGCAACGGGGAAAGGGAGAGACAGGAAATTAATTTTTGGTAGACCTGGCTATTTTTAATACTGAGTGTTGTCTGGCGTGGACATTTCAGATTATAGTTATTGATGGAAGGAAGAAATATCACAAGGTCTGCATAAATCATGAGAAGGCTCTAAGATAATGAGTTTTTTCGTCCATCAATATTTTTTAATGTGATATTTCAATGTTATTGAATATGATGATAACAGAGGGACGGGGGGGGGGGGAATGACAAAGCAATAACGATCAAACCATTACTGAGTAGTTTAGTGGTAAGACGTGGGTGAACCTCCCAGTGTCAGGTCCCGTTTAAACCTTAGCCAAGTCCCTTCATCCCCCTTTGCCTGGCAAGACACATGGCATTCCTTAAACATAGGGAACAAGATGCAACGTAATCACTTGTATTCCGATGGTCCATCGATATCTAATATTTCTGCATAACCACAGAGAGTGGTTCCATAGTTTAAAAACACAGGTTTATTCCATCTATAAAACCAGGCCAGTACACCCCCCTGGTCGGTTTCAACGCCACATAGATCATCATCATCAGGTGACCGATCGAGTTACTCATCATATGCATTTACATAGCAGAAAGTCTTAGAGAGACAATGGCTAAAAACATCACACAACATTTATAAACATTTTTTATAAAAACACTGACCAGTTAAAGACTTTATATAGACCTCTTTTTTTTTTGGAGCGATTTACAAAGCAAAACGTGAAAAATAATAAATAAAAAAAAAAAAAAACAGTTCTGTAGTATTAGATAATACTGAGTGTATTTTTCTTTAAAGTCCTAATGCCATTTTTAATGATTTTTTGAATGTACATGTAACAGAGACTTATCCCTGTTAAAGAAAATGCATCTAAATCCAGCAGCGGGCTGGTTAATTGCACAGGCAATCAGCCAGTCTCCAGCTGGCTGATTAAGGCTCTGTTAGAAAAACAAGGGGATGTGAGGGAAAGTGGATGGGATGGGTGGGGAAGTGGATTGGGCGCTCCCAAGTGAACCAATAATGTTGTTGGGAATACAACTAATATCACACAATATAACACCAATAGTGAAAAATAAAAATGTGTAAAGAGCAGCTCAACTTCCTCTGATGGGACAGTTCCGGGTCCCAGAAGGGTAGATTGTTTCTTGGAGATGAGGAGGAGCGCAGGCAGGTGTAGCAAAATATGCAAAAGAGAATAAAATATATAGTGCAGATGGTAAACACTGTGCAGATAGATGTAATCTATAGAATAGAACTCACATAGATCGCAGAAAATATCACGTGTCAGAGATCCTTCTCTCTCTGACTGGAGCCCTTTGAATGGTAGCAGGGAAATCCCTCAAGGTACGGATATGTATGGATAAGAAGAAAAGCCACAATAGTGCATACTATTCCAATATTGTATTAATCAAACAAATAACACGAGTATATTACACTCACATTCGCCATGTACAAATCAGGTGGAGGAGAGAACCGCAGCTCGTTATATGGTGGTGCAGGTATAGGCAGCTTCACAGCATTCAGGATTCTCTTCCGCGTATGTCACAGCCGTCGCGTCACTTCCGCTATCGCGTCACGGCTGAGGGCGGAAGTTCCCAATGGAAGAGACCTTAGACCGAATTCTGCCAGTCCTTCAGAGCTTGTTCCCTCACTACAAACTCTACGCGTTTCGCCAGATGCTTCGTCAGGAGTTATAATTAGATGGGGGATGTCTCTAGGGTATTTATAGGGCCATCAATTACGAAATATCACAGTTTTAACCCCCTCAGCGCTCATACATAGCGCTATGTATGAGCGCTGAGGGGGTTAAAACTGTGATATTTCGTAATTGATGGCCCTATAAATACCCTAGAGACATCCCCCATCTAATTATAACTCCTGACGAAGCATCTGGCGAAACGCGTAGAGTTTGTAGTGAGGGAACAAGCTCTGAAGGACTGGCAGAATTCGGTCTAAGGTCTCTTCCATTGGGAACTTCCGCCCTCAGCCGTGACGCGATAGCGGAAGTGACGCGACGGCTGTGACATACGCGGAAGAGAATCCTGAATGCTGTGAAGCTGCCTATACCTGCACCACCATATAACGAGCTGCGGTTCTCTCCTCCACCTGATTTGTACATGGCGAATGTGAGTGTAATATACTCGTGCTATTTGTTTGATTAATACAATATTGGAATAGTATGCACTATTGTGGCTTTTCTTCTTATCCATACATATCCGTACCTTGAGGGATTTCCCTGCTACCATTCAAAGGGCTCCAGTCAGAGAGAGAAGGATCTCTGACACGTGATATTTTCTGCGATCTATGTGAGTTCTATTCTATAGATTACATCTATCTGCACAGTGTTTACCATCTGCACTATATATTTTATTCTCTTTTGCATATTTTGCTACACCTGCCTGCGCTCCTCCTCATCTCCAAGAAACAATCTGTTAGAAAAAGCCTGTTTTGAGAAACAGGAAGAAGATTTCCTTTTTCTCAAAAAAAGTCCGATGTCCGATGCTAATAGCTGTGACCGGGACACCAGCACATTATTAACCCCATTATACACATAATAAACACAGCACACGGAGGTGCAACAGCCAACTGGATCTCTGCAGTGGCCAAACAGCCAACAGCGGGGTAAACTCTCATCCAGGTAGCAATACCCGTCCGTATACAAGTCGTGTCTGTATGTAGAGAGTAAGCTGCAGACGGCCATACCTTACTCTCTACATACAGACAAGGCTTGTATACGGACGGGTATTGCTACCTGGAGGAGAGTTTACCCCACTGTTGGGTGTTTGGCCACTGCAGAGATCCAGTTGGCTGTTGCACCTCTGTGTGCTGTGTTTATTATGTGTATAATGGGGTTAATAATGTGCTGGTGTCCCGGTCACAGCTATTAGCATCGGACACGGAGATATCAGGAAGGGTGTATTACACTCGCTCCTTTACGGAGACACACTTCATCAACGGGGGTCTTTGAAGCTGTATACTAGTGCCCCATTGGGTTATACATCTTGAGGCCATCAGTTTCATATCATTATCCCTCCGTGTTTGTCCCTGTTTGTTACTAAAACAGCACTTCTGCATACTATACATTTTCATAGATGGTATAGAGCCTATACAGTCACTGATACTGTTAATATATATGATATTACCATCATTCTATGTCTGAAGCCTTTGGAGGACCATAGTTAACATTAATTAATGTGCACTAATACTTGTACCTACTATGGGTTCCTCTAACTCCCTCAAGAGGACTATTCACCAATTTTTAAAACATTTTTGAGTGTCTAATATTTGGATGTATTAAAGTTTTATTATTTTCATTTTAACCCTCTTATTCTGACCCATTATACCAAGTAGCGGAATTATATAGGTCATTATGCCACATACATAACGATACACTGTATTAGGCAATGAGTGCATCAATGGGGGTGCCTTTCTGACCCTACATCTTGTGGTCATCTTTCCAATGTGTTACTGTTATTACCCTCTGCACCTGCTTACTTTAGGACCTTTATCAAGGAGAACAGTCTGATTCATCTATTTTTGTAAACACGATATTATCCATAAGTTTTATTTGTATAGTATCCTTAGTATAGAATTTAAGATTTTAACATAATCCTGTAGGAACATATCAATGTATCTGGATAAATTAGAAGGGAGTGATTTAATTATCGAAACTATTGGGCATCCTGATGGGTTTCTGTCATCCTTATTGATCTTAGGAAAGGTACATAGTTACATACTTACATAATTACATACAGTACAGTAGTAGGTGAGGTTGAAAAAAGACATATGTCCATGAAGTTCAACTTATGCTAAATTTAGACGACATATACTTTATCCTATATTTCTACTTACTGTACAGTATATTGATCCAGAGGAAGGCAAACAAAAAAACCCAGTGACATGTCATCCAATGATATCTCATAAGAGGAAAATTAAATTCCTTACTGACTCCAAAAAATCATATTACTCCCTGGTATATAGAATTGGGATTGCAGGGAATTTACGATTCAGAAATTCATATTCCGTTTTTTTTATTTTTTATTAAAGATACCCAAGTCATTTCTTTTAATGAGAAATTCTTCAGTTGGATTGTTATCTAATTTAACATATGTGTCCTTATCGAGTAATTTGAACATTTCTCAGAGCTATTTTTCTCAATCCGTTATTACTGTGCCTTTTATTTGCTGCTTTGATGATTATTTGATTATTCTTTCTTAATTCTTTTAGTGCTTAAATCTCTGATCCAAGTTCCTCTTTATTTTGGATTGCTTCTTTTCAAGTTTATCTAAATCCTCTTGCACTAATGTTAGAAAGGTTTCTATTTATTTAGGAATACATTTATTAACATCCATATATGTATGAAAAGCACTAAATCAGCTTGATGGTGCAAATGTTAACTCCTTATTTAGCAATGTTTTTGACATATTAAATTTTTTATTTTCTTTGAATATGATTGCTGTCTTTTCGCTGGATTTGTTCCCTCCTCTCTATGTTCTTCCCCTTTTCTCCTTGAAGGCAAAACTACTCTGTTGTCTTTTATGTTCTGAAAATAATCTTTTTCTTTCTAACGTCTCCACCTGTTTCTATTTTCTAAAAAAAAACAGCTTGGCTATGTGAAGAATTGGGATAATGTATTTCCCTTCTATCTTGATATGGTATGCAATGATGGTCTCTCTCTCCCTCCAATGTTTATTTCCATATTTTCTTTGCTCCCATCTTAAGGGTGGTTTGTATTGATCTTTTCTATAATCAGGGCTGCCGACATGGGGGGGCAGCCGGGACTACTGTCCAAGGCCTGGTCAGCAAGGGGCCCGGCCTCCCTACCAGCAACTGTAGAGTTCACTCTCTGCAGACAAGAAGATCCCTCCTCTTTTCTGGCTGCCACCTGCATCTGTCCCTCCTTCCCTCTTCTCCTGCAGCACAGTAGGGCCCTCCCTTTCTCTTGTCACCTCCCATCTATCCCTCCCTTCCCCAGCCCTTTTTGACGGGCCTGCAGGGCCCTTCTGTGTACCGCCATGCTGCTCCAGCAGGCCCATGCAAGGGCCCCAGGTAAGCCCATGTGCCCCAGGCCAACCTTATATAGCCCATCTACCCCTACCCCTAAGTGAGATTGGGGTGGGTATGCCTTGCTGGCTAATCTGTGTGTTATGCTGTGACCTGTTGGCAACAGGAGGGCTGAGTGCTCCGCGATGGTGTGGGGAGAAACCAGGACAAGGGTGCAAGTTACCTTGTTCTCAGTAGGTGCAGCGCCTCCAGCCAGCAGGGATCCTCTGTGGTTGTTCAGGGGATGAGCCCCTACTGACATTCCTCCATATAGCAGAGACAGTCACAGACAGCATTGTCTTTTCTGATATTTATTTTAGGCAGATGATCACAACAGAGAGGCAGACATTCTTCATAGCTTTCTGTTAGTACTTGCAGAGCAGTGCCCTGCACCAAGCCTTATGCCCAGTGCAGGCCTGCTCCTTTTCCCTCCCATCCCCTCATGGGTGGGAGGAAGACACTCCTCTCTTTTGGTAGTACCTCACATTACTCCAGCACTTGAACTCCTTAATTTGGGAGAATGTCAGGATTTAATATCTTTGGGGAGTGTCTGTAACTCTGACTCATAACAAGCCAGATCTGGATACTGATAGGCCCTCGCATACAGGCTGTGTTCTAATCAGTATCCACCCCTCAGATTGACATTCTCAGTAGTTGCTAGGCTAGGGTGACCAGATTTTGAAAATGGAAAACCGGGACACAAAAAAATAATTATTAATACAACAAATGACATTACTAAAAATGAATATTATAATGATATTTATCTAATAGTGTCACTATTGATGCTGTATTATTCATTCTACCTCTTCCCATTCTCTCTCTCTACCTTCTCCCCCAGCAGGACCGCCAACAGAAATCATGCTTCCCCCCACCCCAAAAAAAACCTACCCGCCCAACCAAAAAAAATCTACTCGCTACCTATCCCAGCCCCTTAAAAAAGAAATTGAGGGAGCGCATGCGCGAGGTTGGAGAGCATGGATGCATAATCCTATAGCTCTGTGCCCCTCTCCAACAGAAATAAGCAGATAGAACGTAATAGTGCACCAAATTCGAAAGAAAATATCCCACAGGCTGCACGGAGACCCCAGGATGTCGAAGAAGCCGACGAAGACCCCCGGAAAACGGGGGCTGCCAGAATATTTTGGCGAAGGGAGAGCCCGCAGGGCAGCGACAGCAATGGCCCCCGCATCAAGAACAGGCTCCGAGTCGGAGGGTGAGGGAAACCCGGACGACCAGGGGCTCCTGCCGGTCAGGCGATGTGACATTGAAAGGCTATATCAGGACTTAAAAGACGTATTGCAAGCCGAAATAAGAGCCTTAGCTAAAGGAGTGGGGGGCCTGGGGACCCGGACACAAGAACTAGAAGTGCGGGTCGACAAGAACTCTAAGGCCATTCAAAAAAGCTCCAAAGTAACAGCAGATCTGCAGTCCCAGATAAATGAACTCCACGACCGGCAAGAGGACGCGGAGAATAGGGATCGCCGTAACAATGTGCGTCTCTGCGGGATCCCAGAAGATATAGTGGACTGCGAGGAGTTCGTGGAGCGGTGGTTGGCGCACGTTTGCCCGGAGGCCCCTAAGGATAAACTACTAATGGACCGGTGTCATCGGGCGCTGCGTTCTAGGCCCCAACCCAATGAGCTACCAAGGGACATCATAGTGCGTTTAAACTACTACCGCACCCGGGAAGAGATCCTGCAGAAATCTAGAAATACGCCTGTCATGGAGTTTGAAGGAGCTAAAATCGTTGTGTTTCAGGACATTTCGCCCATCACGCTGGCTCGCCGAAGAGACCTGTGGCCCATCACCAGGGTACTGCGGGAGAAGGCGGTCAGATACCGTTGGACCTTTCCCTTCGGTCTCATGGTGATCTGCAATGGCCGCCCTATTCATCTAAAAGCCCCTGAGGAGGGGAATAAATTCCTTCAGAAGCTGGGGCTGGGGCCTGCTCCCGGTGCCACAACTGCAGAACCAGACCCCCCAGTGATGGGTCCAGCGTGGACCACAGTGGGAAGCCCACCCAGAGGAGAGACCGCGTGAGGCGGACACTACCACCCTACCAGGTTAAATCAAAACCCCTAAGTTGCAAAGTTACAATAAAAAGGTTTTTCTTGTTACCCCGTTTAAGCTGCATCAGCCCCGGCGTTGGCACCGATAAACTCTGTATGCCAGGGCCCCCCCCCCCCGCGCTAGAGAAACTAGTAAGGACCGTCACCGGGGTAAAAGCAAAGCTGCAAGGTACCCTGAAAAGGAAAAAATCAATAAGACTTGTTACTCACCTCGTGGTCCAGTCATGGCACCTAGAACAGCGATGGAAGGTCCCCCAGCATGAAACGCAGAAGGCGGTTGAGGAGAAGGCGGGAATCCCTCACCAGGTGGGAAATCAGATCGAGCTGGAGGAGCGGCTTCGGCTGCGTCTGCCTCAAAGGTCAGCCCAATCCAAGATGGCGGAGGAGGAACACCGTGTCAGGGTTCTGCTCGCCACAAACCAGGGTCGGACCGCGAGGCTGAGGTGGGGTTGTAAAAGCACCGACCTGAGACCGCGCAGGCTGATCCGGATTGCGCAGTTCGTAGTCATATGTCGCAGGATCAGGATTGGAGAAGACAGCGTCGTCGTTGTACAAGCCAGGGTCAGGACAGGAGACGTCAGGATAAACATTGTTCATGCAAGAGTTCGGCAATAAGGAGATAGGAGAAACCCGCTTCAGCTTAGGAGCGCGGGGTTGGCCTTTGCGCGAGCGACGACCATGGCCCATGGTGCTGGTCACAGGAGATGGTAGGCAGACCAGAATAGCACACCGTCTTGCTGCACGGGTGCACCAGTGCTACAGCGCAAAAGTCCTGAGCGGGCAAGGGAATCCACTGTTTCAGCGCAGGAACCAGGACACGGCCTCTCTATATTAGGGAAAGAGTAGGCCCCAGGAACCAGGAAGCTGTAGATACAGGGAAACCTCCGCTTCAGTGCAGGAATCCAGGAGACTGCAGAACGCAGGGACGAAACCACTACTTAGTGCAGGAATCCAGGAGGCTGAAGGACGCAGGAACGAATCTCTGCTTCAGCACAGGGGAACAAGCGGCTTGAAGGGAGCTGAAGGATGCAGGACGTAACCTGGAATCAGCATTGGAGAACAAACGGCTTGAAGGAAGCTGAAGGACGCAGGGCGTGACCTGGTATCAGCAAAGGGGAACAAGCGAGAGCTTGTGGCAAAACAGTTGACATCCAGTAAGGACTATGCTCGGCAAGGAGCATTATGGGCAAGCAATACTTAAAGGCCAGCGGGCCAATCCCCGGCGGGGGTGTGAAGGTACTGCCCCTAATGAGTGAATGCAAGTATAGTTTGCAATGAAAGGCTGCACAGCTGCAGTAGATACCAGAGGGAGTGTGTATTGCTTTGAGTGAATCCAGGCTGCAGCAAACCTCAGGAAAGCTGTTCCAGAACTGCACCGGTCTGCAAGGTAAGGTAACCAGTAAACCGTGGAGCGGATTCCTTACAGTACCCCCCCCTTCACGCGAGACCTCCGGGCGAACATGAGCACTCATAGAGTTGGAGGCCCGGGAATTGTTGCTGAACCGTCTAGGATTGGGGCTAGAGTCGTACTCCAGAGACTCATGATTAGTCCTTAGTGTACCCCCACCCCCCGGTGAGAACTTTGGCCAGACAGGACCATCCATGGGCCTTGGGGACATTGAGTTGTTCCTAAAATTCTTTAGGTAGAAAGGGCATCTGTAAACGAGCAGTTCTTTGGTGAGTACAGTTCTAGGATATAAGATTGATGGAGGAAACATCCTTGGTACATGGCTTGCGTCGCAAAATGTCTTGGAAATCCAGGGCTGTGAAGAACCAGAGAGTTCCAGAGCAAAAACGGTAGAAGAACCCCCACTGAAAGCCCAGTCCTTAATAAAGAAACCTGAATCTAGGATCCGCGGCCCTGATAGTTGATCGAATACACCAGGAGAAACTTTGTAACAGAAAAAGTCTTGGCTGACCACTGCATGTTGGAATTTGCGAGGAATTTTTCCTCTAGAAGGCTCCCAGGTAATGGTTAGTAAGGGTATAGGCTGGTTAGAAGCATCTCCCGGTATTGGTATGGAAGGTGACAAGGCAAGCAGTAAACCAGGCATAGGGACCGAAATCTTGGGATACGTACAGAGTATTTCCAACTGAGAGGAAATAACAGGGGCAACCGAAAATTCCGAGGGACAAAACCATGGTTTAGCAGGAGCAGAGAAGCAAACAACAGTAGAGCTCTCCAATACTGGGAAATCTTCATTGGGAGATAATATTGTCAGTGAATCAGGAATAGTCCTTGGGATCTTCAAATCAGTAGCTTGAGAAAAAGGCAGAGCCAGGGTAGTGGTGGGAGGGAAGCTAACATCAGAAGCTGAAGTCTGTACCTCAGTGACAGGGCCCTGAGAATCAACAAGCAGCAAGTATGAACTATGAAAACTCTTAATGACATGCACCTTAGGAGTACAAAGAGTCTTCTCTAAAACTGCAATGGCCCTAACCACAGGGGTACCTAACCTGACAAAAACATGAATTGGTGTGTTTTCTAGTGCAAAATCTCTGATCACAGGACTCCTAACCGATAGTGAGGGTATCTGGGTTTGATTAGGGAAAAAATCAGATGTATTGATAAGTGACATAGAAACACTTACTGAGATTCTAAATTTGCTGGACATGTGAGAAAAAATACCCTTTAAGACAGGAGCTTTAATCTCCCCCCCGAGTAACCCCATGTTTGCTGGTACATATTTAGACACAGTACTGAGGGACTGGGTTTCAGCAAAGGCAGGACAGCTAAAAAGCTCAGATTTAAACCCCAGGACTTGTAATATGTGCATGGTGTCCTCAGACAGTACTAAGGGAGTGACCGCAGATATGCTGATCCCCAAAGGATTAGCATGGAGAGAGAAATCAGGAGAGCCCCCAGACAGGATACCCCTTATAGAAAGAGCCTCAGAATCAGAAGGAGAATCATTACCTCTCAGAGTCTCAAAACTAGTAAGACACAATTCAGCGAAAAGGAAAACAGTATGCAAGCTTTTTACTGATCTATATGAAAAAGCGTCACTTTTGGGAGAAAACCGTGCGTCCGCAAACATTCCTGGGAACACAATATGAACCCCAGGAGAGACATACAGACTACTGTATGCCTTTAACCCTAAGCTTAAAGAGGAGGAGAACTCAGACAGTACACGGGGGTTAATCATAACTGTACTGGTCTCTGAAGTAGGTATTTGGTAAGGGATGTCTGGGAAACCAGAACTTACTGCAGATTCCATAATGTGGGAACTATGCGCTGAAGCAGGGATCACCGCTATGTGGGCGACAGGCTGGTTCAGTGAAATACCCGGGAGAAGGAACTCTGCGACTAAGCTTAGGGAAAAACCTGACTCCTGAATACATTTAACAGGAACCAGAACTTTAGCCGAAGTCTCCGGAGACGAAACTGCGGAAACTTGAGCTGAAGCAGGGGATTTATAGCAAAGAATATCTAGAGACTCCGTACGGTTATGGGAATCCCTCAATGCAACCTCTGCTGTCTGACTTGTGGACTCATTCTCTGAGGCTACAACGAAGGCATTAACTTGGAGGCAGCAAGAATTTACAGGGGTTAATGCAGACATTGCCTGAGAGTAATACATAGGTAACCTTTTCTCTGTATTAGAAGAGAGCAGGAATCTCTCGTCTGAAGCTAGGGGCGTGACCGTGGCTGACAGAGAACAGGGATTTACCAAAGGAAACTCAGAGAGCTGCCCCACAGAGGTTAATACAGAAATAACCCTGGGAACAGAACTTAGGGATTCTTTCTCTGACGGGGAAAGCGCGCAGGACTGTCTAGCAGAGTTTAAAGCTGGAAAACCCTCAAGACCTAGAGAGAGGGATTCAAAGCTAGAAATAGGAGAACTAAGGGACTTATTCTCTGATACAAGAACCTTAGTGTTAGTTAGTGACACATATGTGTTCTCCAAGGGGACCTCACAGGACTGATCGGCAGGGGTTAATGTAGACATATCATTAGTGTAAGGGAACCCGGGCATACAATCATAGCTTGGGACTGTGGCAGTTACTACGTTGGGAGATATTGGTAATAGTTCTGTTTGGTCATCTCCCGGAGAGAGAGATACGTCCCCCGGTTTAGCAACAGGACTGGTAGCCGAGGGATACCGCCAAACGACGGCGTGAGCGGCTAAGAGACGATCCTGTTTTAACAAGCAATCATCCAATGCACGGGAAAGTAAATGCAGCGTCTCGTGAGCGAGAGCCACCATGACGGAAGGTTCTGGGAATACTATAGGAATGTCCAAGGATAAAGTCAGGGCATTGAGTGTACTACAGGCGTTGACTAGTTCCACAGGACTCAGCTCCTCCCCAGTTAAAGGGGAATCAGGGGAGCAAGCAATGTTAGCAATGGCCAAAACACTGGCCAGATACTGTTTTAAGTCTCTGAGGCAGTAAGCCTTATAAACCAGATTATTACGGCATTTCTTTTGCAAGGGAGTCAAGCCCTCCAACATAAACGGATCTTCCATCAGAGGTATTATATCGCACAAATAATTATCCTCAAACTGGGACTGGTCTACAGGCTGGGACAGGTTTTTAGGAAAAAACTTACCAACCCACACCTCAGCGGGGTCCGAGTTTGTAGGGCCGAGCATACTGTCAGGGTTCTGCTCGCCACAAACCAGGGTCGGACCGCGAGGCTGAGGTGGGGTTGTAAAAGCACCGACCTGAGACCGCGCAGGCTGATCCGGATTGCGCAGTTCGTAGTCATATGTCGCAGGATCAGGATTGGAGAAGACAGCGTCGTCGTTGTACAAGCCAGGGTCAGGACAGGAGACGTCAGGATAAACATTGTTCATGCAAGAGTTCGGCAATAAGGAGATAGGAGAAACCCGCTTCAGCTTAGGAGCGCGGGGTTGGCCTTTGCGCGAGCGACGACCATGGCCCATGGTGCTGGTCACAGGAGATGGTAGGCAGACCAGAATAGCACACCGTCTTGCTGCACGTGTGCACCAGTGCTACAGCGCAAAAGTCCTGAGCGGGCAAGGGAATCCACTGTTTCAGCGCAGGAACCAGGACACGGCCTCTCTATATTAGGGAAAGAGTAGGCCCCAGGAACCAGGAAGCTGTAGATACAGGGAAACCTCCGCTTCAGTGCAGGAATCCAGGAGACTGCAGAACGCAGGGACGAAACCACTACTTAGTGCAGGAATCCAGGAGGCTGAAGGACGCAGGAACGAATCTCTGCTTCAGCACAGGGGAACAAGCGGCTTGAAGGGAGCTGAAGGATGCAGGACGTAACCTGGAATCAGCATTGGAGAACAAACGGCTTGAAGGAAGCTGAAGGACGCAGGGCGTGACCTGGTATCAGCAAAGGGGAACAAGCGAGAGCTTGTGGCAAAACAGTTGACATCCAGTAAGGACTATGCTCGGCAAGGAGCATTATGGGCAAGCAATACTTAAAGGCCAGCGGGCCAATCCCCGGCGGGGGTGTGAAGGTACTGCCCCTAATGAGTGAATGCAAGTATAGTTTGCAATGAAAGGCTGCACAGCTGCAGTAGATACCAGAGGGAGTGTGTATTGCTTTGAGTGAATCCAGGCTGCAGCAAACCTCAGGAAAGCTGTTCCAGAACTGCACCGGTCTGCAAGGTAAGGTAACCAGTAAACCGTGGAGCGGATTCCTTACACACCGTCACCGGAAGGGGCGGGATCAGAGGCGGCCATCTTGAGAAGGGCGGAATTACGAGGCCAATACAGAGTGACGGCGCATGGATGCCATCACAGCCCCTGAGGAGACAGCCACGCGAGAGCGGCGATCACAGGCGCACGGACGCAGCAGACGTCAGGAGAACGCAGCACGGATGCTGAGAGACAGCCCGCCTATAGCCCCATGAATAGGGAGAGAGACTGGCATAGAGACATGGGGACAGCAAGGAGGGAAGGAGCAGCTGCAGGCTGCGCCGACCAATATAGTGAGATGGGAGAGGGCTACGAGGGCCGGGAGTAAGTGGCAGACGAAGGGTTGATAGATGCACAGGAGACTGATAAGAAGGGGAGGTTGGGGAAAGGGTAGGAGCAGGATCAGTGGAAGTAATACGATAGAAGGGGGATGTGATTAGCAGCGGAGAATAAAGACAAGAATGGCGAAAGCATGTAGCGGGAAAAGAAGGGGGACGTGTATACAGAGCAAGACAAGAGCGAGGCAGAGGAAGGGAGAAATGCAGAGGGAGCGAAGGAGCGGGGGTAGTAGTTGAGAAGGGCTAGTAAGAAAAGGGAGAAAGGAAATTGCAGAAAGTGTAGTAGGTAGAAGGAAGTGGTAAGTTAAGGAAGGAAGGGGGTTGCAAAGGAGAAAAGAGAGGAGGAGCCCACGGACGGCAGAGGATAAAAGTAGCCGGGGAAACTAAGCAACAAGAAGGGAGGTAGGTGGAGAAGGGGAGCGGGCATTGGGGCCCTTCCTTGGGCAAGGAGGATGTCAAAAGGAGGGGAGTAGCGCAAACCTGTAGTGAAGGTCACAAAAGAAGGAGATGAGGGAGCTGCGGTTGCTGAATAGTAGTAAGAAGCCCTAATAGATATGGGGAGGAAACAGGGGAGAAAAGTAGGGGGCAGTGCCCGAGACTAGGGGCAAGATGCAACTTAGGGGTACTGTTAAAGTTCTAGTTGAAGTTACTCGTTCTGTCTATAGCTTCTGTCAGCTAACCGGAGAGGGGCAGGGGGTTATAAACCTGCCTTGACCTCCGCATGTACTCCAAGTCGGGACTAGCCAGGATTAGGCTAGTGGTTACCGACAAAGCCCCTTGGGAGGGGGAGGCGGCATGGGAGGGACGCCAAGAGGGAGGGCGGAAGAGCTCCCCCGCCGTTTACCCAAGGGCTAGGATCACAGGACTGCGGTACTGGTACCTAAGTCGTGTGACCATTGTTCTAATATCTGTCTTTTTGTGTGTGTATATGTTCCCCTCCCCACCCCCCTTGTGTGTCAGTCCCCCTCTCCCCTCAGCCACCGGTACAGCTCCGTCGACACTGGAAGGGAAGATGCGAGCAGATGGCCGGAGACAGAACCAGCAGGCGCAAAGAACCCACCAGGGACATTGGCCGTTACACAGCGCACCCACAACACACAGCTCAGATGAGTAATGATATCACAATGATTTCCCATAACGTGAAGGGGTTTAATAGTCCTACTAAACGGAGAATTGCTTACAGGGACTATAATCGGCGGAAAGCCGACATTATCTTCCTACAAGAAACGCATTTTTCCCGTCTAAACCACCCAAAGTTCCTTTATAAAAGTTATAGAACATATTATCTTGCATCCGCAGATGTCAAAAAAAGGGGGGTGGCAATTATTATACATAATAGGCTCGCCTTTACCATAGAGAAACAACATGCTGACTTAGAGGGTAGATTCCTGATCTTGACGGGCACTGTACAAGGCCAGCAAATCACATTAACGTCCGTTTACGCTCCTTGTGAGCAAAACCCTGCTTTCTTTGAGCAGTTTTTTGCTAAACTACATAAATTGGCCAAAGGCAGTATCTTCCTCGCGGGAGATCTAAATCGGACACTGGACCCTGACTTGGACAGATGCACCCAACCTAACTCGGCCCACAGACAGGACCTACTAACAATACGTGACGGCCTCCAGGTTTGCCAGTTGACGGATATGTGGAGGGAACAACATCCAGCTGCCAGGGAATACACTTTTTACTCGCACCCCCACGACAGATATAGCCGCATAGACTACTTCCTAGTATCAAACAGAGTGGTTCCAGTGGTAGGCCATACAGAGATCCACGAGATCTCGTGGTCCGACCACGCGCCTATTGAGCTGAGGTGCACGTTGACAGGGCTAGACAGACCCGGAGCAAACTGGAAGCTCAACGAGCTTCTTCTCAAGGCCCCCGCTACCGAAAGGGCGATACGGGACCGGATAAAAGATTTCTTTAGAGAAAACATAGGAAGCGTACACTGGCGACACACTTTATTCGAGCTCGGCTAGTCCCACGAATTCGGATATACCCGGGTGTATTGAGGTTTGTGACTGTTTTCTGCCCGAGTGCATTGAGGTATTTTCCAGGCAGGGATTGAAGCATTTTATTCCCGCTGGCTGCAATACTGCACAGTATATATATAAATACTGCATTACAATTCATGAATTTATGCCATCTGGTAGACACGCGAAGCATTGCAGCCTATTAAATCCTAATCATTATCATTTAACAGATCAGCCGCCCGTCAGCCAGGCATGAACCCAGGCTGGGAAGGCAAACGCAACGGGGCTTGTCAGAGGTGAGGAGCGGCGCATTCCAGGTATCTGCCAGGTACATACCGGGTATTTGCTCGAATAAAGTGTGTCGGTGCAGTACAATCGCAAGCCACACTCTGGGAAGCCCATAAGGCTACTCTCAGAGGATTTCTCATGAATATAGCTGGTAAGCGGAAGCGGGAGAAAGCAACTAAAATAAAAGAGCTGCAGGCGAAACTAACACTCCTCACTGCACAGCATTCCGCGGATAAAAACCAGCACACGTGGCAAGAATTGATTGATACTAAGGCGGCCCTTAATCTAGTGTTATCATCCCAGGCCGAGAGGGAGTTGGCCTGGTCCAAGCGCAGATTTTACGAAAAAGCCAACAAGCCAGATACCTTACTAGCCAATAAGCTCCGAAACAAGCTCCCAAATTTCAGGATAGCGGCAATTAAAACTCAGCGGGGTGACCTTACCTCCGATCCGAGACAAATAGTGGAAGCTTTTCGACAATACTATGCTACACTATACAATGGAGATAAGGTCACCCACAACCAAAAAACATCAGCTACATTAAAGAGGTTTCTATCTGAGGCACAGCTCCCGACCCTGGGCAGGGTTGAGAAGGCGACCCTACAGGGTGACTTCACCCTGGAAGAGATAACGGAGGTAATTAAGTCCCTCAAACCAGCTAAGGCCCCAGGCCCTGATGGCTACTCCAATTTGTACTACAAAAAATTCTGTAAAACGCTAGCCCCACAACTATTGAAATTATTCAATGGGATCCTGGAGGGAGAGCCCTTCCCGACCCAGATGCTCCAGGCGTCTATCTCAGTGATCCACAAACCCGGTAAGGACCCGGCAGACTGCAAGAGCTACCGGCCAATCTCCCTGATTAATTCGGACCTAAAAATCTTCTCCAAACTGTTAGCAAACAGGGTGGGTAGTGTCCTTCCGGGCTTGATCCACCCGGATCAAGTAGGCTTTATCGCAGGCAGACAGGCAGCAGATAACACCAGGCGGATAATTGATCTGATAGATTTGGCGAAAAAGAAAAGAATACCGTCGATGGTGTTGAGCCTGGACGCCGAAAAGGCATTCGATCGTATTGATTGGTCCTACCTACGAGAGACGCTGGGAGTATTTGGGTTCGGGGGCCACCTTCTAGAGGCAATAATGGCACTATACGCAGGACCCACAGCTAGGGTAAGACATCAGGGTTTCCCTTCAGAACTATTCAATATACGCAGTGGGACCCGTCAGGGCTGCCCGCTGTCCCCATTACTTTTCGCCCTCTGTATTGAACCCCTCGCAGCCCACATCAGACTAAGCCCCAATATAACAGGAATCCAAGTGGGGGAGCAACATCACAAGGCTGCGTTATATGCAGACGACGTGATCCTAACTATCTCTAAACCGTTGACGTCCCTGCCCAATGTCTTTGAGATCCTGGGCACCTTTGGCATGGTCTCAGGGTTCAAAATTAACCAGGCTAAGTCAGAGGCGCTCAATATCAACTTGCCAAAACCAACTGAAAAACTATTGGAACTTAACTTTAATTTTCAATGGCAAACCTCCGCAATCAAACATTTAGGGGTATATATCACCAGGGACTACAATACCTTGTATAAGGCAAATTTCCCCAAGATGATGAAGAAGTTAAAGGAGGATCTCAGGGTTTGGGCGGGTTACGGGATATCTTGGTTCGGCAGGATTAACAGCGTAAAGATGAATCTGCTGCCCAAGCTATTATATCTGTTTCAAACCCTACCAATCCCGGTAATCAAATCAGAGATCCAAGCCCTTCAAACTCACATCATACAATTTATTTGGAATAAAAAACGCCCACGAATTGCAAAAAGTCTACTGACAAAACCAGTGGCAAAAGTAGGATTATCGATACCTTGCTTGATGACGTACTATAAAGCGGCACAATTGACCCAAATCATTCTGTGGCATGCGGACCCCACAAATAGAAGATGGACAGAATTGGAGGGAGAATGTTGTGCGCCAGTTGCACTTAATAATTTGATCTGGCTACCAAAACGATGCAAAAAAGGCATTGGAACGCCGCTCTGCGCAGTGGCGAACTCTTTAGCGGTCTGGGAGACATCTAAATTTAAAGCTAACTTAACCACCCCCCACACATTAATGACCCCCCTATGGGGCAATCCGGATTTTGCTCCGGGGTTGTTGTTGAGCGATAAATTTGTAAAGTGGACGCAGGCAGGGTACAACCGATTAAAGGACCTGGGGGGTAAGGGATCTATCAAGACGTTCGATTGGCTTAAAGAAGTATCAAATTTCCCAAATTCAGAATTATTTAGATTCCTCCAGGTTAGGGCATTTTATAACAAATTTCCTGTTCGTCCTGCACGAACTAATTTCGAACAGCTGTGTTCCAGACCAACGGACACACGGGGACTGACATCTCGGATGTACAGGGAGATAGTCTGTCCGGTTCATATAGACCGCCCCCGACTGCGATACATGCGACAATGGGAGACAGATCTAGGGGATAGTTTAGAGGACGAAGAATGGGACCACATATTGCAAGCTGCCGCAAAGAGCTCAATATGTGTCACGTTGAAGGAGAACGCATATAAGGTCCTAATGCGGTGGTACCATACCCCAGTGAAATTAGCTAAATTTGTCAGAGGTTATTCGCCGCTCTGCCCAAAACAGTGCGGGGAATTGGCTGACCTTAAACACATGCTGTGGTCTTGCCCAAGGGTGGCCCCGATTTGGGAAGCAATTCGAGACTGGCTGCAAGGGATTCTCGAATTAGAGATCCCCCTGGACCCGTGGCTGTTCCTTGTGGGCAGGCGGCCTCAGGAAACGTCTAGAACGACACACAAACTGGTCATGCACTTCGCGACTGCCACCCGGTGTGAGATCGCAGCACTGTGGAAACAGAATGAGATTCCAACTATCCCCAAAATTAGGAACCGAATTTGGCAAGTTTGCCAGATGGAACAGTTGACGAGTTGGGTCAACGACTCTGGCACCAAATTTCTAAAAGTCTGGAGCCCGTGGCTAGACCAATCCAACATCCCAGGGGTGGAAGCCGCTACAATTTTGCATTAATAATCACAAATGCGTTCTCCTTGGATGGGACAGACAGGACATTGACGTAGGGTTACACTAGGTAGCGCCATCCAGCAGTTACAGTAAGCAGTAAGGTCAGCAGCGCCAAGAAGCAGTCGCATCGGATCGCAGGAACCCTTCTCCAGAATCCGGCAAGAGCACCCCCCCCCCCTCCTCCCCCTCTTACCCTCTGTGCCCTCCCACCAGTCCAGTGAGTCCAGTATGTCTTGTCCTGCTTCCCTTTATGTTGTTCGTCTGATGCTGTCATTGTTGACGGTTGTTAAAAGTGGACTATCTGTAATGTACGCCTATGGGAGGTGTGTTTCTGTATACCTGATATCCACAAATAAAAAATGAAAGTTGAAAAAAAAAAAAAAGAAATTGAATAAATTCCTAGTAAGAACTAATAACAGGATCCGTTTTTTACATAACTGTTTATTTTTTGTATTACACATACTGTACTACAATTAGTCATTGTTACATAGGTGTGTGTGTGTGTGTGTGTGTGTGTGTGTGTGTGTGTGTGTGTGTGTGTGTGTGTGTGTGTGTGTGTGTGTGTGTGTGTGTGTGTGTGTGTGTGTGTGATGACCTCACGAATTGGGGAAAAAAAAGCCAGATGTGAATGATTCTGAACCCATAAACCAGTGTCAGGATGCCCCCTCTTCATAATTTCTAAAGCAGCAATCTCATCTGGGATCTTACCTGATCCGCAGTCCCTCAAGGTAATATACTGGAGGGGAGGTGTTCCCTACCTGTCTTCCGATGTCTCCCGTGTGAAACTTGAGAGTCAGATCTGGAATAAAGCAGTATAGGTTATTTTGGTGTAGGTATATGGCAGTTAAGATAAGACAAAGAGAGTGGGTGACAGAGAGCGACAGACAGAGAGAGACAGACAGACAGAGAGACAGACAGACAGAGAGAGACAGACAGACAGAGAGAGACACACAGACAGAGACAGACAGAGAGAGAGAGACAGACAGACCGAGAGAGACAGACAGACACACAGAGAGACAGACAGAGAGAGACAGAGAGACAGACAGAGACAGACAGACAGAGACAGACAGAGACAGACAGAGAGAGAGAGGCAGAGAGAGAGAGAGCTACACACACACACACACACACACACACACACACACACACACACACACACACACACAGAGAGAGAGAGAGACACAGAGAGAGAGAGAGAGAGGCACACAGAGAGAGAGAGAGGCACACACACACACACACACACACACACACAGAGAAAAACACGCACACAGAGTGAGAGAGTGAGAGAGACACACAGAGTGAGAGTGAGAGAGACACACACAGAGAGACACACACAGAGTGAGAGAGATGAGACACACAGAGTGAGACACACAGAGTGAGACACACACAGTGAAAGACACACACAGAATGAGAGACACACAGAGTGAGAGAGAGACACACAGAGTGAGAGTGAGAGCGACACACACAGAGTGAGAGTGAGAGAGACACACACAGAGTGAGAGAGAGAGAGACACAGAGTGAAAGACAGAGTGAGAGTGACAGAGTGAGAGAGAGAGTGACAGAGTGGAGTGAGAGAGACAGAGTGAGAGAGACAGAGTGAGAGAGACAGAGTGAGAGAGACAGAGTGAGAGAGACAGAGTGAGAGAGAGAGAGTGAGAGTGACAGAGTGAGGGAGACAGAGTGAGGGAGACAGAGTGAGAGAGACAGAGTGAGAGAGACAGAGTGAGAGAGACAGAGTGAGAGAGACAGAGCGAGAGAGACAGAGCGAGAGAGACAGAGCGAGAGAGACAGAGCGAGAGAGACACAGAGTGAGAGTGAGAGAGACACAGAGTGAGAGTGAGAGAGACACAGAGTGAGAGAGAGAGACACACAGAGTGAGAGAAAGACACACAGAGTGAGAGAGTGAGAGAGAGAGACACTGAGAGAGAGAGAGAGAGAGAGAGAGAGTGGGTGAGAGGGTGGTTGACTGACTGACACATGGGTGGGTGACTGACTCTTGCGTGGGCTCCCTAACTCACCTCACCGGCGCCCCCCCTGTTGGCGGCCCTGTCCCCCATTCTCTCTCTACTTCCTCCCCCCCCCCATTCTCTCTCCCTTCCCTCCCCCCATTCTCTCTCCCTCCCCACCCCCATTCTCTCCCCCCCATTCTCCCAATCCCCTCTATTCTCTCTCTCCCCCCATCTCCCTCTCCCCCCTCCATTCTCTCTGACCTGCATAGACACACACAGCCACTGACCTACAGACACTCACACAAACAGACCAACACAGACACTGACCACGCACAGACACTCACACAAACAGACCAACACAGACACTGACCACGCACAGACACCCACACAGACAGACCTGCACAGACACACAGCAACTGCTGGCCTGCACAGACACACACAGCCACTGATACACACACACGCACAAACACAGCCGCAGACAGACACACACACACACACACACACACACACACACACACACACACACACACACACACACACACACACACACACACACACACACACACACACACACACACACACACACACACACACACACAGATACACACACACACTCACAGACTGATACACACAGATACACACACACAGATACACACAGATACAGTGATACACGGATACACACAGATACACACACACACACACACACACACACACACACACACACACACACACACACTGATAAACAGGTACACAGATAAACACACAAAGTTGAGTAAAGAGGCAGCGACGAGCAGGTGGCTCCCCGCCTCCCCCGCACCCATCTCCCGCACCAAGGGGACGGGGAAGAAGGGAGCGCCGGGACGCAAAGGTGCAACCCCCCCCCCCCCCCCCCTGGCAGGCAGCCTATCACCCCAGGCGGGTAGGCACGGGTTCCCGGGGCAGAAGGGGGACACACCGCGCAGCCACCACTGCCCGCCCCCACCTCCTGCACCAAGGGGACCGGGGGGAAGGGAGCGCCAGGACAGGAGGCACAGGTATAAACCCTCCCTCCCCCCAGAGGGTGACCCTCGCTACCACCTCCTATCACCCCAGGTGGGCGGCCAGGCAGAGAGGGGGAGGGGAAGGGGGACACCGCGCAGCCGACAGAGGAGCGGGAAGAGACACACACCACTCACCGTGTGCTCTGCAGAAGGAAGCGGAAGCCCCGCCCCTGCATCCTCTGACCTGCAGTCAATCCCCTGTGGCCCGGCCAGCATTCTAAGTCCCGCCCCCCGGCATCCATTCATTCATTCAACATAGAAAAAAAATGTACCTGATCCTGCACGGCATCCTCCTCACCGCCGCCGCCTCGCCGCATACAGGGACCAGGGCCAAAACCCGGGACATTTCCGGGACGGACCAACAACCGCGACAGGACACAAAACAACGGGACTGTCACAGCAAAACCAGGACACCTGGTCACCCTATGCTAGGCCTGCCCTTGGATACTGATTGCATCATCCAGGGCTGTAACACACACACCGGCCCACAGGAGGAATTAACCTTTCCTTGCCTCCGCTGAATACAGTGCCTCTGCTGCATACAGTGCCTCCCCTGCATACAGTGCCTCCGCTGCATACAGTGCCTCCCCTGCATACAGTGCCTCCGCTGCATAGAGTGCCTCTGCTGCATACAGTGCCTCCCCTGCATACAGTGCCTCCGCTGCATACAGTGCCTCCGCTGCATACAGTGCCTCTGCTGCATACAGTGCCTCCCCTGCATACAGTGCCTCCGCTGCATACAGTGCCTCCGCTGCATACAGTGCCTCTGCTGCATACAGTGCCTCCCCTGCATACAGTGCCTCCCCTGCATACAGTGCCTCCCCTGCATACATTGCCTCCGCTGCATACAGTGCCTCCGCTGCATACAGTGCCTCCGCTGCATACAGTGCCTCCGCTGCATACATTGCCTACGCTGCATACAGTGCCTCCGCTGCATACATTGCCTCCCAATGCCTGCACTAACAGGACTGACACTGGAAAGGCCCAGGAAAAAGAAGTAGCTACTGGGAGGCTAGGCTATACTTATAACACCCTCCCAGGTCCCTTACCCCCCCAAGGTGTGTGTGTTTTTTGGGGGGTGGGGTGCTTATTGTGTGTGTGTATTTGGGATGGGGGGCTTATTTTGTGTGTTTATTTAGGAGGGGGCTAATTGTGTGTCTGTATGTGTGTGTGTTTTTGGGGAGGGAGGCTTATTGAGTGTGTGTTTGAGGAAGGGGACTTATTGTGTTTGGATTTGTGTGTTTGGGGAGGGAAGCATATTGTTTGTATTTGTGTGTTTGGGGAGGAGGTCTTATTGTGTTTGTATTTGTGTGTTTGTGGAGGGGGCTTGTATGTATGTGTGTTTGGGGAGGGGCTTATTGTGTGTGTATTTGAGGAGGGAGGCTTAGTGTGTGTGTGTGTGTGTGTGTATTTGGGGAAGGGTTGTGTCTAAGGAGGGGACTTATTGTGTGTGTGTCTGTATTTGGGGAGGGGGGCTTATTGTGTGTTTGGGGAAGGGGCTTGTGTGTGTATTTATTTGGAATGGGGGCTTATTGTGTGTATTTGGGGAAGGGGACTTATTGTGTGTGTGTGTGTGTGTGTGTGTGTATTTGGAGAGGGGCCTTATGTGTGTGTATTTGGGGAGGGGGCTTATTGTGTGTGTATTTTGGGAAGGGGGCTTAATGTTTTTGTGATTGTATTTGGGGTGGGGGAGCAAATTTTTTGTGTGTGTGTGTATATATTGGGGAGGGGGGTTATTGAGTGTGAAGAGGGGGGAGGAATACATGGGGGTTGGAGAGGTGGAGATGGGGGTGTGAGGGAGGGGGGAAAAGAAAGGGTGACGGGGAGTGTAAGAGGAGGGGGAGAGCAAGGAGGTGTATGAGAAGGGGTGAGTGGAAAAGAAAATGGGGGGGGGGTTCTCTAAGGCCGCCAACACATGTTTGAGGGGCCCCGGGTAGAAACTTTAGTCCTGGGACCCCGGAAAGCTGTCTGCGGCTCTGTCTATAATTATTTTGCTGTGTTGATATATCTGATTTTATATATCATTCTTTCATTAGTAGATCTCATGTTCGCAGTTGTAACATTGGGGCTCCAAACGGGAGCTTCTCTATTAACCTCCTTTTTATTTTGATTAAATCCAGCCTTCTTCTAGTCCTGGCCTCTGCTTCAGACCAGTTTCCAGAACAGCCTTTCTCATAGTCTACCGTATCTCTATTACATTTTTTTGTTTGTTATATATAATTTATTTTTCATTATTATCTAACGTTTTTTTAATATCTACTCCCGCTTTAGTGTATTCTTCCATCTCTTTAAATGAATCTAATGTTTCTTTAATATCACTAATCCCTTTATCTATATCTCCATGGATCTTCTCCTATGGCGCACTGAGAGTTGCAGAAGCTCAAAAGAGCAATTGTCCAGGAGTCTGTTCCACTGCTCCAAAAAGGGTTTATTATTTTGATTAAATGGAGAAGGAGCAGCTCAGTGAGTAAAGACACTGACTCTGGCACTGAGTTTGAAGCAGGGGAACCTGGTTCAATTTCCGGTGTTGGCTCCTTGTGACCTTGGGCAAGTCACCTTATCTCCCTGTGCTCCAGGCACCAAAAAACATAGATTGTAAGCCATACGGGGCAGGGACTTGTGCCTGCAAAATGTCTCTGTAAAGCGCTACTGCACCGACACACTTTATTCGAGCAAATACCCAGTATGTACCTGGCAGATACCTGGAATGCTCCGCTCCTCACCTCTGACATGCCCCGTTGCATTTGCCTTCCCAGCCTGGGTTCATGCCTGGCTGACGGGCGGCTGATCTGTTAAATGATAATGATTAGGATTTAATAGGCTGCAATGCTTCGCGTGTCTACCAGATGGCATAAATTCATGAATTGTAATGCAGTATATATATATATATATACTGTGCAGTATTGCAGCCAGCGGGAATAAAATGCTTCAATCCCTGCCTGGAAAATAACCCAATGCACTCGGGCAGAAAACAGTCACAAACCTCAATACACCCGGGTATACCCGAATTCGTGGGACTAGCCGAGCTCGAATAAAGTGTGTCGCCAGTGTACGTAAAACTAGCAGCGCTATACAAGAATATGTTATTATTATTATGTCGGTTGTTGTAGCAATGTCGGACCTCTAAGGAGTCTTTTACTATTTAACTAATGTTACAAAGTGACAGCTTCCCACCGTTATATAATGGTGTGTGATGGCACTAGGGTTTGCTGAAGTATTACTATTTTTTTGTATTATTATTTAACAGACCTAGCATATCACTACTTTTCATTTACTGGTAGTAAGACTGTGTGGAGGGAGAGTGAGGAGCAAGACGGGCCCAGGAAGTTCAACATTCAGCGAAAAGGCAAACGAAAATGCTGAAAACATAGCACTGTCTGCAGCCCATATAATGTACAGTAACTGGAGGATACAGGCAGCAAAGTGGGTTGCAGCCTCTAATAAATCCTTATGAGTTCAGCAGAAAATAATATTTTGATGTGGCATTGTTAGGACCAATATGTCAGGCCCAGAATGTGCACTCATGTTAAGCTTCCATTTTGTCTGGTCATAACTAGTTAAGATTCTGTAGTCAGCCTTTTGCTGAAATATAATTTATAAATGCACTCAGTTTCTCTGCTAAATTGCATTTCCTTTCTTCCTGGTCAGGATATTACAAGATACTTTTGTGATGTCAATTTCCTGGTGTTTTAGTAGAATATAATAGAATGGTTCTCTGCAAAAAGTCAAAAAAGTGTAATATAGTTGCACGACTCAAGGTCTCTTTTGATAACAGACAATGAATAAGCTATGTATTTAGACAATTGCTTGTATTGAAAAAGACATGTCTCAAAAGTCACGCCACTAATATGTCCTGCCCCTAAATCACGCCTCTAATCAAAGCTACGCCCAAGACACACCTAGTATATGCCTATGTCACGCCTATGATACGCCTATGTTACGCCTCTAACCAATATCTTTTTTTTTTCTGTATAAAAATCATTACCCTATGAGTAATAAATTGAGACAAAGGATTTGAAACCTGGCATGCGTTACGTTTCATTTCGTTCGTCTTCCAGGCCTGATAAGGTTCATCAAAGATCGAAGATAACAGTTGCAGGGCGTGAAAGCTTCCTGGGAAGTCTGCTGCAAAATGGTGCAGATGGTGTAGTATCCAGTCACAAGGCTTCAGTGTACCTGGCAGAGGAAAGGTTCCTCTTGGTTCTGAAGCCCGGGGAGGAAATAACGGATTTTCCTTCAGTTTTGGCGTCCAGAAGTGGGAAGTTCACAGAGGTTGTGAGTATATATGTAAATTTTTATATATGATGCTTCACCCCCTCTGGGAATTTTATAGACCTAAATTGTGACTGAAGAATTGGGATAGGCCCTTTTAAACAGAATTTTTGGTTAGAGTCCAGTAAATTCTGTGCACGACTGGACTGTTATCTCTGATCTAGCTGAACGACCATTGTATATTGTCTAAGTATAAATATTGCAATTATTTGTCATAATTAAGCTGTTTTTCTTTAAGCCACTAATGGGTGCTTGCATGAGTAAGAATGACTCTGGACGGAAGCCTAGGAATGTACAATTTTTAAATGCGAGTGTAAATCTGGTCTGATTCCTGAGGAATTTGTTGCTCAGACAGCTAGTCATTACCCGTTTGTCAAATATGCAGAAGGTTGTTCTCGGCATGAAAATAAGGCAATGTATTTACAAGGCAGAGGGCAGAATAGACGGAGATGTTATGCTGGTCCCAGAAATCAATCAGGGAGAATAGCTCAGAATAATGGAGTCTGTTTTAATTGTGGTGGTTTTGGTCATTGGCAGAGAGTGTGCCACTATCAGTCAGAATCAGGGAAGTGCTGCTTTGCCTGTGGGGGCTCAGAGTGAAAGTCTCTGTAAAAAAAAAAAAAACGAAAAAAAAACACTGCTACCGAGTTTGTTTGTAACCATGATGAATTTTTTCCTGAATGATTTCTTGTGTGAAAGACACTGTGTGGTCATGCTGATTAACATCTGTACAAAAAATATGAATATTAGTTGCTCATGATGAAATCTAAATTTTAAAAGGTTTTAAAAAGGTGTACACCGAATAAGGGAGAAATACCTCACAACGGAAGGGGAGTATATTCAGCTCGGTCCCTGGTTATAGTTTGAAAGGTTTATTCGTCCTGGCCAGGCGGATACTTTTTAAACCGGACACATTTCTTTTCGTTTGTGGTATTTCTATCTTAATAAAAGGAGGGTCACAGCCTCTCCCTTACAGTTTAAAGAATGTGAAGCATTCACATTAAAATTAACTAGCTTTGCTTAAGCAGTTTATTCATGAGTAAAAAGGTAATGTAGAACTGTCTTCTTTTCCGTAAAGCAGTAAGATAACACATTTCAATTTTATTTCTACAGGATTAAAATATATTTGGGGCTGTTTTTGTTTATAATGCTTGTAAGAGCTCATAAGCACTGTTTGAATTAATATATTGTATTATATATGTATATAACGCCATTAATGTACATAGCGCTTCAAAAGGAGGGAGTCCGTGGTGTGAGCGAAGTGTGGTGATATCTGCCTTTAGCAGCATGGAGGTCAGTTATTTTAGCGAGAATTGTCTCCGTTAAATAAGCAGTGTAGAAGCCATACAAGACAGGTAGGATCAAGCTTGCTGTTTTTTTAGTCATGGTATAACTGTTGCATGTTTGAAGATATTTTGTTTAGTTTAAGAGAGGGCATAGTTAAAAAGGGATAGCAATTGTATTGATGGAAGTTTGCAGGAATATGAGATTTCTTTCAGAAGGCATTCAGGGGAATGAGTGAAAGAATGTTGCATGCTCTTGTTGGCATAGACTTGATGTTTATAAGTAATTTGAAATATTCCCGTTATTTAATTTTTGAAAGACCATACAAAATGCAGTTTTAGGACAGCGTGGAAAGCTTCATATTTAACATTAAACTAATGTTACAATCCCCTGCGTGAGGATTAATCCAGTAGTTAATATGAATTAGACAGTGAAACCCATTGTCTGCTATCTGTACCAGAAAGAAAAAAAAAAAAAGCGCTTTGAATTTTTTTTTTCCTTTTCTTTTTAAAGTCAGAGTGTCTTTTAAAGTTAATGCTGGCCGTGTGCTCAGCACTTTGCAAAGAGTTCAAAATTATTTGTCTATTTTAAAAGGAAATCTTTTGTTCAGTATTTCAGGATTTTTTCTTATATTGTAAATGCCACAGTTGTTAAAAGACCTATTGCAGGCTTTTTCTTTTAACACAAGCAGTAAATATTTTTATAGTCACAACACATACAAATCTATTTACCAGTTTAATTTTGCTATATATCAAAGCAACCTGTTTTCATAATTTTTTTGTATTTTTGTATTTTTGTTCACATATATAGATAATATATGAACAAAAGAGGGGAGATACATACATAGGTTATTGAATTTATTATAGCAATGTTAACTCCAAGAGCTGACAGGCCCCTGGTAAATAATAATACATTTGCAGATGTCACAGCAAAGCAGGTAGCAAGCCGTCCCTATGTTGAGGGATATATCATATCTGCCAAATTTATAATTTTGTAACCATTTATTCGTTTTTGGGTATGTCCTGGAAATAGAGTTAAAGGACAGGGGATATATAATTGCATAAGTGAACAGGGTATATATTATATACAAGGCATTTCACATTTTTAGCAGAATAGTTACAGTGGAGTGTTTGAGGTGAAAGCCAGGAGTGACTGTGGGTGTGGGACAATAGCCATGAGTGCAGGCTGTTGGGATGCTTGATTTGTGGGGCGAGTTTTAAGGTTAGTTAGTATTAAATGACTAAAAGGTTGACACCATTTGCATCAGAGAAAATGGCAGATGGCAGTTAGGTATGAATGAGAGTAAGTGCGTATTGGGAGAAGAGAGATTGATTTGTAGTTTGAGACAGTGTTTTTGGCCCCATTTTTGAAGATTGGGACAACTCTAGCAGTTTTCCAGGTCTTAGGGATATGGCCTGCAGGCAGGATAGAGTTGATTATGGAAGCAATTGGTTTGGCACAGGCGGAGGTACCAAGTTTTAGGAACTTGGATTGTAGCAAAGTCAAGTCCATATTGGTTGATTAGTTTCAAATTTGAGGAGCGTTAATAGGGAATATCTCTGTTTAATATTGTGGATGCTAATAATAGTAGTAACCATATTAATACAAGAATTTATTTCTAGGTATAAATTCTCTCCCTATGGGACACTTATGGGATGAGTTATGACCATTAGTAGTTCAAAGTAACGAATTAAGGACCATGTTATTGGTAATAAAACAATTAATAAGTACAGCTAAACCCCGTTATAACGCGGTTCTCGGGGTCCACCCCGAGACCACCGCGTTACTAACGGGGTCGCGCTAATTTTTTTTAAAAAAATGGCCGCCGCATCAGTGCATATAGTATTTACCCCGCGGTCCCGGCTTCCCCCTGTCACCGCGTGACAGGAGATGGGAGGGGGGATGCCCCTCCGGCTTCCGCTTCCCCTGTCACCGCGTGACAGGAGATGGGAGGGGGGATTCCCCTCCGGTCCGGCTCCCCCTGCCACCGCGTGACAGGAGATGGGAGGGGGGATTCCCCTCCGGTTCCGGCTCTCTAAGTCTAAGCACAAACAGCTAATAAAGACAAAGACATAGCACCTGCAAATAAGTGTTTTGATGGACACAATACTCTCTGACCACTAATCATCAAGGGAGAAAGGTCATAGGCAAAAATGTCCAGGCCTCAACACACGAACTTTGAACTTTTTATTTTTACAGGTTTTTATTATTTTTCAGTTACAATGTATGCTCCATTATGTTTGTGTACGTAGCGTCCCATAAGGATGACAAAATAGTATAAGGTATTATTTGTTTAACTTTGTTTATTTTGTTTGGATTTCTAGGTTAATAGAATCTCCCTGCAGAATGATATCCCGGTGGGAGAATGTTTTATCAGTCAAACACACGGCTATGTTAATTGCTCACACGTAGAGTTAGAAACAGAAGAGATGCACCCAATACACAAGTGCTAAAAAGTAGTCTATGGGAAGAATAAGTTTCAGGGAATTTATTCCCAAATGTAGGAGTTGGGTTACTGTATGACAGGTTTACAGGGATATCCTAAATCATACAATCACAGACATTTACTCACTTAACCAAGAATAGGTTTAGTTTAAATTAATGGCTCTGCAGAATAAAATAGCTCTAGACTATATTTTAGCCTCAAAAGGAGGGGCATGTATGCGCCCTAGTTAAAGCGCAATGTTGTGTATTTATCCAGGATTTAGGGAACATGGGGACTTGGTGGTTGGATTGATTTGCTTTGAGCGAAGCTAGCGAATGTTTTTGTATGTGTGTGTTTGTCCTACTCATTGCTCTCTATGTATTAAGTACAGCAAAACTCTGATCCAGAAGTGCGTTGCAACCCCCACCGACGCTATGCCTCTCTGCGGTGATGATGTTGCCAGTCCCCCAGAAGAGACCGAAGAAGAAATCAACTGGGCTGATATAATGGCCAGAAAAGAAAGGAATGAAGTTATGCACAACTTGGACATCTTGGTCCATCAGGACTATGAAATGGTTAACTGTTTTGTTCCTTAAATAGACTGTCTCTTAAGGATATGGGGGGACTGAGAAGACTGGATATGAGGAAGGTGGGAGGTCACAAAGGGAAGTGAGTCAACCACAAGGAAAGGATCACGTCAGCCATTTTGACCATAGCAGCCTTCTTGGTCCGTTTTGCCATTCTGAGTAAATGCAGTATGAAAGATGTGTGCAAGAAGAATGTTTGTGCAGTCGCTCTTAGCAGAGATTAGCCCCCACCAATTCTCACAAATAGCTGACCCTTAGATTATGTGACATATTGAGATGTAAGCCATTTTCTAATCTATAGAAATATTTAATGATATATATATATATCTCTATTGGTTGTGTGGCATGTGGGCCACTAAGATTGTACCCTGCAATCACACTGCCCTTTGTTATCTGGGTTTCATCCTTCCCACTTTCTATGTATCTGACACGTTACCCCAAGGGAAGCTGAGAAATCGAAAAGATCTGACCAGGACCATTAGTCCAACCCTCATTGCAGCTGGGGTTTTTATACCTAGTTTAGGTGTTCTGGATCTCTATTCTAAATTAAGTGAGCTGATGGTAAATATTGATGATGCTCCTAATCAGACAAGTGATGCTATCATCCGTTTGACTAATGAACAAGAGCAGACCCGAACAGTATTATTACAGAATAGAATGGCTCTTGATTATCTGCTAGCCTCACAAGGAGGTGTTTGTAAACTTGTAGGACAGAAGTGCTGTGCCTATATTGAAGATGAGTCTGGCGCTATTCATAAAGATATGGATAAGTTACAGGAAATTCAGGCAAGGATGCGTAAAGAATCCTCAGGTCTTAGCTTAAATTGGATGTCAGGACTCACTAGTTGGATCGGAGAATTGGGTATGAAAATTCTCTATGGTTTTGTTGTAGTGATTAGTATAATCGCAGTAATTTTTGTTATTTTTCACTGTGCTAAGTGTGCAATGCTTTCATTTGTCTCAAGGAAACCTTCAGTTTCATCTCACGCCATGTATGCAACTAATAATTCATATGTGGCCATGAACAGAGTCTATGATACTATTGGTCCCCATAAGGCCATAGTCATAGAGAAGTGTACCTAGTAAGGGTATTTGTTCTTTTAGAGAACAAAAAGGAGGGGATTGTTAGGACCAATATGTCAGGCCAGAATCTGCACTCATGTTAAGCTTCCATTTTGTCTTGTCATAACTAGTTAAGATTCTGTAGTCAGCCTTTTGCTGAAATATAATTCCTAATGCACTCAGTTTCTGCTAAATTACATTTCTTTTCTTCCTGCTAAGGATATTGCTAAGATACTTTTGTGTTGTCAATTTCCTGATGTTTTAGTTAGAATATAATAGAATGGTTCTCTGCAAGAAGCAAAATAGTGTAATATAGTTGCTAAAGACTCAAGGTCTCTTTTGATAACAGACAATGAATAAGCTATGTAGTCAGACTCTTTTTGTATTTGGATAGACACGTCCCAAAAGTCACGCCACTAATATGTCCTGCCCCTAGATCACGCCCCTAGATCACGCCTCTAATCAAAGCTACGCCCAAGACACACCTAGGATACGCCTATGTTACACCTAGGATACGCCTATGTTACGCCTCTAACCAATATCTTTTTTTTTCTGTATAAAAGTCATTACCCTATGAGTAATAAATTGAGACAAAGGATTTGAAACCTGGCATGCATTACGTTTCATTTCGTTCGTCTTCCAGGCCTGATAAAGTTCATCAAAGATCGAAGATAACAGTTGCAGGGCGTGAAAGCTTCCTGGGAAGTCTGCTGCAAAATGGTGCAGATGGTGTAGTATACAGTCACAAGGCTTCAGTGTACCTGGCAGAGGAAAGGTTCCTCTCGGTTCTGAAGCCCGGGGAGGAAATAACGGATTTTCCTTCAGTTTTGGCGTCATCACACCTGTGGGTTGGAGGGGAGGGGGGACAATTCCACATTAGTCTTCCGCCACCCCCCCCCTTCCCTGGATCCGACTCCGATGATCTTCTCCGAACCGGCAGGTCCCCGTGTCAGATTGGGGTCACACCCACCCGCCTCCTCCTCCCCCCCCACCCTCCCTTCCCCCCCCACCTCGCCCTCTCTCCGCCCCCCACCCTCCCTTCCCCCCGACCCCCCTTCTCCGCCATCCCCCTCCAACTGATGATGATTTCCCCTCCCCACCACCCCACTAAGACTGCGTGGGCAAGACTCACATGGCGGCTGGTTCCACTCTGAAGACTTCAACTAAAGGTTTGAGCCGAGAAGCCACGCCGAGACCTTGGGTCATAGGTCTACAGTTAGTAAAAATTTGTGAATGATTATCTATTTTCATATATGCACCACAAACCAAAGGGGTCTGCTCGGCGGAATCCCATCCCCCACGCCCGCCCCATCTCCCGCCCTCCGCCATCCCCTCACGCCTGTCCGGCCCACCGCCCACCCCTGGGGTCGTCCTACCCAGCTCCCCCTGAAATGGAAAATGTTTGTCCAAGTTTATACACGGTTTGTCGTTACTTCCAGAGCACCTCTTGTATAAGTGTTCTCAACTTTATAAGTTACTGTAGCTATAGCAAATATCAACAGAGATTTCCAGTAATTGCAATACAAGTCCCGGTGGATTTTACCCTACCCCTCCCCCCCCCCATACCCCCGTCACAGAGTGGAAAACGTCTGCCTGAATTAATATATTGATTGATGGTACTTACGTAGTATTATAAGTTTTCTCTTGTTTGGATGTTTAAAACTGTATAAGCGTTGAATAACTGTATGTTACGTTGTTATAAGTATAGCAAATACAAAAAAAAAAAAAAAACAGAATCCCAGGCAGTACACCACTGGCCCGAGGGGTTTTTCTCCTTCCCTCCATCCCCCCCCGTGCCCCTCTTCCCCCTCCCGCATCCCTCATCCCCCTCCATCTCCCCTCCCCCCACTCCCTCCCACCATCCCCCCCTCCCCATCCCTCCCCCCACCCCCCTTCCTCCTACCCCACCCCTCCTCCCCATTCCCCGCCCCCTCCCCCCCACCATCCCCCCTCACCTTCCCCCACCCCCTCCCCACCCTCCCACCATCCCCCTCTCCCTCCCCCCGCCCCCCTTCCTCCCCCCCTCCTCCGCTCCCTCCACCCTGTCTCCTCCTGTCACAAAGTGGAAATGGTACACAAAGGGTGATGCTATCTCTAGCGTATTAAGTTAGGACTCCTGAGTACCTGTTTTAAATTGTAGAAGTTTTTTGGTTTGATGTTATACATACAGCAAGTTCCAACAAAGGCTCTTATTAAATGCTATATGGGGTACAGTGGATCTCTCTCCCCATCTCTGTTTCCCCTCTCCTCCCCCTCCCACTTTTTCCATCTCCCCCTGCCCTCCCCCCTCCTCCCCACTCCCCTTTCCTTCCCCCTCCGTGTCAATCCCTCCTCATCCTCCCACCCCCCCTACACTGATAGATACTCGAACCATGGACTACAGTTGATCTTTCCCTTCTTCCCCCCACCCACTTCCCCACCCCACCCTCCCCCTGTTTCCCCATCCTCTCACCTTCCTCCTCTCTCCCCCCCTATCCCTCTTCACATCCCCCCATTTTCTTCCCCCTCATGTCCACCTCTCCTCATCATCCCAGCCACCACCCCCCCCCCAATCCCACCCTCCCTTCACTGATAGATACTTGCCCCCAGGTCTCTACCAAACTTTCAAAGCTGATGTTCTAAAGAAAAATAAAATTAAAATACACGATGAGGGGCTCCGTCTCCCCCCTTGACTCAGGACGCCATTCCCGAGAGCGCGCTGGAAGATCTCCAAAGTGCAAGAAGCCCTCCACCTTTGCCAGTAGGGCAAGGAAGGTTTCACATGGTTGGGCTCTCTCTTAGCCCTCAGATTTCTTTTTCTAGCTGTCCCTTTCTCTTCCCCCTCCTACCCTTCCCCCCTCAGAGGAGTCGCCTCTCGAAACTCTGAGGATCATAGGGGGGTTGGGGATTGGCGCAGAGGACGCTCGAAGGGTCTATCGACCAAAGATAAATGAGCCTGATCACCCTGGGAAAGTGATCACAGAAAAGGCTCACAAATCAATTGAACTATTATGGCTAGTAAAACGAACATAAAACTCGTATCAATGATTGTTAAGGGGTTAAATTCTGTACGAAAGCGTAGACTAGCACTACAAGAATTGAATAAGCTTAACGGGGACATCTTGTTTTTACAAGAGACGCATTTTAACTCAAATAACACTCCCAACACTTTCAGCAGACAGTACCCACAAGCATACTATGCTTCCTTCAATACCAAGAAAAGAGGGGTAGCTACCCTGATACGCAGTAATACCCCCTTTGCCCTAGAAAAGAGTATCTTGGATCCAGAGGGTAGATTCATAATTTTGCTGGGCTTACTTACAGGAGAGCCGATTGTGCTGGTGAACGTTTACGTGCCAAACGAAGGCCAGATCCCCTTCATGGAGTCAATTTTTGAAACTGTAGGTAACTTGAAATCACCCTCAGTAATAATAGCGGGAGACTTTAATATGACCTGTTCCCCAGACCAAGACAGATCAAGTGCCCAAGGCATAGCACCACCACAGTCATCAATAATCAATGCCAAAAAATTCAACAATATGCTTAGAGACTTCCCAATGTTCGATATTTGGAGAACCCAACACCAGGGGGAGCGAGACTTCTCATTGTATTGTGCCCCACATCAGTCCTACTCGATGATCGATTTTTTTCTAGGTACCAAAAATGTTCTCCAGGCAGCTATAGTTGGAAACTAAATGACTCTCTCTTAAACTCCCCAGAGATAGTGGGAACAATCACGCAAAAACTAAAAGAATACTTTGATACAAACAAGGGTTCGGTCGGTTCCCCTTTAACGCTGTGGGAAGCCCATAAGGCAACGATCCGGGGTTCCCTCATTTCCATAGCGTCCTTCCAAAAGAAAAAGAGACAAAAAGAATACAAGGAATTGATGGAAAAGGTCCTGTCTTTGGAGGCCGCACATAAAAACAAACCTACCAAAAAATTATACAAAACTCTGGAAAAAACAAGGACTGAATTAAAAAGAGTCCAACTTGAGGAGGTAGAGAGAGCATTGAGATGGACAAACCAACGCTATTACGACAAAGGAAACAAGTCTGACCGGTTGTTGGCCAATAAACTGAAAGGTCTTCGGATTAAATCCCAAATCTCGGCAATTCGGACCAAATCGGATGTAAAATCCTTTAAAGAGAAAGAAATTGCCCAAGAATTTTCAGACTTTTACACCAAACTGTACAACCTAAATCCCCCCCAAAACGCCCTGTCTGGATTGGTGGCTATCTCTAGATACCTAGAGGAATGCAGCTTACCTGCCCTCTCTGAAGAAACCGTCCTTAAACTTAATGAGAAAATATCCCCTAAAGAAATATCTGAAGTAATAAAACAACTAAAAACAAATAAGACCCCAGGACCGGACGGTTTCTCGTACCAATATTACAAAAAATTCAAGAAAGTGCTGGTTCCACATATAACGCAGGTTTTCAACTTGTTTATGGAGGGGGAGGATGTCCCAGTATCCATGTCTACAGCTAACCTGGCAATTATCCATAAAGAAGGAAGAGACCCGCTCCAATGCGGGAGCTATAGACCACTATCTTTACTTAATTCGGATCTTAAAATTTATAGTTGTAAGGATGTGCTCACCACAAACGAGACGGGACCGCGGTGCTGAGGTGGGAAAGGTTAGAACGCCACCCACAGCCACGTGGACACGTCTTGAGAGTAGATTGGTCTGGGGTTCCGGATCGGGGTAGGAGAGGTACGGTTGGTAGTGGAGGCTGTTTGCCAAGTCCAGGGTTAGAGAGAGGGACGTTTGTCGTTTACCGTAAGCCAGGATCGGGATGCCAGAGGTGCGGAGAGTCGTGTAGCCGTATGCCGAGTTCAGGTTGCCAGAGGTACAGGAAGACGTAGCGGAAGCCGGTTCCGTTCACGAGGAAGTCTGCAAAATAGAACAAGGGAGGCAGAGAGTGATGAGAACAACTGGTTCTATGCTCAGCAAATGAGTTAGTGACTCTGCAAGGTATATATAGGAGAGAGGGTCCAATAGTAGTGCAGCAAGGTAGGGGTGTGTGGAAGGGCCAGGCTACTGCAGGGATAGGTCCAGCATGAGTCCCAGGGGAGGAGCCATAAAGGCCAGTAGTCTGACTGCATTTAATCGTAGCAATAGTTTGGGTTGCTGTAAATTTAAGAGGCGGGTGCGCCTCTGTGTGGCCGCGCCTCCGTGTAGCAGCTCCAGTGGCTGCGTGCGCACACCCACGCCCTGATCCGAGGGCAGAAGAGGAAGGCAAATGTGCGCACGCGCATGCATAGGAGCAATGGGGATCGACGGCTTGTTACCGGAGTCCATGTGAGGCGCGGAGAACCCAGACTGAGCTGCAGGTAAGTGAGGAGCACGCCGTGAGCGGCGTGACTCCAGAATCCTCACAATAGTAAAATCCTTGCAAATCGACTAAATCCAATATTACCGAGCTTGATTCATAAAGACCAGGTCGGATATGTTTCGGGCAGACATGCTTCGGATAATACGCGCAAAATAATTAATATCATTGACCACGTACATCTAGGGGGAACAAAAGCATTTCTATTAAGTCTAGATGCTGAAAAAGCATTTGATAGAATTAGATGGGATTTCTTAGACCACACTATGATTAAATTTGGATTCAAAGGCCCCTTCCTGGAGGGGGTTAGGGCCCTATATAAGAACCCATCGGCTTTTGTCAAACTCCCAGGAGGAAACTCGGTCCCCATAAAAATTAAGAACGGTACCAGACAAGGTTGCCCTCTATCCCCACTTCTTTTCGCACTATCAATCGAACCCCTAGCAGCAACAATTAGACAAAGCCAAGATATAAGAGGGGTCTCCATCAGGGACAGAGAACACAAAATGTCGCTGTTTGCGGAAGACATTATCCTGTCTCTGACATCCCCCATGACGACCCTTCCTAATCTTCAGTCTGAGTTGGCGAGATTCAGCCGGATCTCGGGGTACAAAATCAACAGCGATAAATCAGAAGCCCTGAATCTTTCCATGACCACCCAGGAAGTAAAACTAATAAAGCTCAACTTTAGCTACAAGTGGAGCTCCACAAATATAAAATACTTGGGAGTCAGAATAGCCAACTCATACGCAGCATTGTACAATTGCAACTTTCCCCCTTTATTTACAAAAATTAAACAAGATCTCCAGAGATGGAACAAATACCATATTTCCTGGCTCGGTAGGATAGCATCAGTTAAGATTAATATCCTTCCCAGACTGCTGTATTTATTCCAGACTCTCCCGGTCTGTGTACCGCTGGCAGACCTCAAAGACATCCAAAATAGCATCTTCCAATTTCTATTGAAAAATAAAAGGCGCGAACGGTAATGCTTGCCCCAAAGGAGTGCGGAGGCCTAGGTGTACCAGATATAATCAGATACTATAAAGCATCTCACTTAAAACAAATGGTGGTATGGAATCACGACCCAGCGTCCTGTGGCTGGTTGGAGATCGAGGCCTCATACGTTGCTCCCCTATCCCTCGGTGCACTACTTTGTTCCCAGGGGGGTGGGAAGATAATACCAGGCGAAATAGGCCTGGGAGCCATAAGATGTACGTGGAAAATTTGGTCACAAACAAAAGACAGACATGGATTGACATCCTCCCCCCTTATACCTATATTCGATAATCCAGATTTTCCCCCGGGTTGCGACCCCAGGGACTTTAAGCAATTCCGTGAATCGGATATAAAGACAGCATCTGACTTACTTAACAAGGGGTCTCTGATGTCATTCTCGCCCTTGGTAAAACTTCCCTTATATGGATTCCTCCAGATCAGACACTTCCTCCAAGTGGTGTCCCACAAATCCAAATTTAAAAGCCCCACGACTTTCGAAAAAAAATGTGCCGTGGGAACTTACCAAAGAGGTCTGATCTCGGGAATCTACCTGGTATTAGCACGTTCCCTGATACCCGCCAACCACAACTACATGTTGAAATGGGCCGAGGACCTAAACGTAGACATAGATAGAGATGACTGGGAGGACATTTGGGAAGCTGCAGCCAAAACATCCATTTGTACTACTACCAAAGAGAATATATACAAAATTCTATTTCATTGGTACCTGTCCCCGAGGAGGCTGAGCCGGATCTTCCCTGACCAGCCAGATATGTGTTGGAGAGGATGTGGTCAGGGTGGAGATCTGGCACATATACTATGGAGCTGCCCTAGGGTCCAGATTTTCTGGAATATGATCCACTCTATAGCGGAGGAAATAGCGAGAGAAGAGACCCCTCTGGACCCCCTGGTGTTCCTACTAGCAAAACCAACTGATTCAGCCTCAGCCTCCACGAGAAAACTAATCTCACACCTGCTCACAGCAGCTCGCTGCTCCCTAACAGCCAATTGGAAACAAATAAAAACCCCGTCCAAACAGATGGTTCTCCGTCGAACAAATGAGGTTAAATCGATGGAATACTTGTCGGCCCTCCTGAACCAGAGCCTAGACCGGTTTAACAAGGTCTGGGACTTATGGCCCTACAATTAAGATTAAAACACTCGCAGCTCCGGATCATTGCGCCTCCCCCCCCCACCTTCCCCCCCTCCTCACCCTTTTCTTGTTCTCTTTCTCTATCTGTTTTGCACTATCCTCATATTTCTTCTTTATAATAAGGAGGAGATACTGTTTATTTTCTGCAAAGCTTCCTTGTGTAGGCTCTGTAAGATTACCTGCCTTAATGTATGTACAACTGGTTGTAAACACACTCCTTGTAACTTTTTTGAAATGTTGCTTGTAACCCTCCATGAAAATCAATAAAAATGTTTGTTTAAAAAAAAATAATAATAATTTAGTGATCCTACCTATGGTTCCATATGCGGATATTGTTATCCAGCATATCATTAGCAATGACCAATACTAATAATTCAGGGTAATGCACTCTCGTGCCAATTCGTGGCACTCTCTTTCTTGTCTCCATTTACATAAATTCACCATGGCACTGCATCCAGCATTAAGGATTGTCCAACAGCAGAGCTGACTCCCAACAGCAGAGCTGAGTCCCAACGGCAGAGCTGACTCCCAACTGCAGAGCTTACTCCCAACGGCAGAGCTGACCCCCAACGGCAGGGCTGACCTCCAAAAGACACCGTCTGGATGGGTTTGATTTCATTGAGTATTTATATCTTGCATTGTCCAAGCGCCATAGAAGTCCTTTTTTCTAAGGTTTCTCATAATCTGGGCTCCCAAGAACACCAGGCAGACTTTTTAGACAGTATATGGACTAAAGTGGAATTGGACAAATTCAATTGTAATTTTGTACTGTTTGATTAACTGTATATGCACTGTGTAATATGTGCACTCTACAATCACGAGCACCGTTTATAGACACATCTAATGCTCACTTTTAAAGCTTTACATTCTTCTGCCCCTCATTACATCTCAGCCCTAATTTCTCGCTATGCACCATCCAGACTCTTGCGTTCTTCTCAAGGATGTCTTCTTTCTACCCCCTTTGTATCTAAAGCTCTCTCCCGCCTTAAACCTTTCTCACTTTCTGCCCCACACCTCTGGAATGCCCTTCCCCTCAATACCCGACTAGCCCCCTCGCTATCCACCTTTAAGACCCACCTTAAGACACATCTGCTTAAAGAAGCATATGAGTAGCACTGGATAATCATGGACACATGACACAAAGCTTGGCCCCCTGCAGACGCACTTACTAGTATTCCCTCCTACTGTCTCTGTACGTTCTCCCTTCCTACCAATTAGATTGTAAGCTCCTCGGAGCAGGGACTCCTTCCTTAATGTTACTTTTACAGTATGTCTGAAGCACTTATTCCCATGATCTGTTATTTATATTTGTTATTTATATGACATGTATTACTACTGTGAAGCGCTACTGTATGTACATTTTATGGTGCTATACAAATAAAGACATACATAAGTTTAACTAGCGCTTTTACACTAATTTTCACCCATCTGCTTGCACATCTACTGCAATTTTGCATTATACAAGGGCAAAGTGATAGGATTTCCTGCCACACTCTTCCTCTGTATGTTTCTCTAGACTAAATTGTCCATAAACATTTCCAAAATACAGTCCAAAGAGCTCTGCACCAATGTTGGCCACTACATTTTGAGCCACTTCATCCATGTGTGATGCAACCCATTAACCGTGCAGCTGTAGCTAGACTTAGGGCTTGGACCCGCTGCGTCCGGCGGCGCGGGCGGCCGCACGAGCGTTCCCCACCAGCAGGGGAATCCTCCCGAGCCGCTCTCAGTCCCCCCTCACTGCACAGCTCACTACACGCTGTGACGCGTCAGCCGCCAGGGGATTCAAGAGAATTGTAATCCCAAGCGTCGACGCGTCACATGGTGTGGCTGTGAGCCAATGAGGAGGGGAGGCTTCGGGGACCGGGGAGGAGAGTGTGGGGGGAAAGCAGCGTGAGTGCCTGTCTGTGTGTGTATGTGTGTGCCTGAGTGCGTGAGTGCCTGTCTGTGTGTGTATGTGTGTGCCTGAGTGCGTGAGTGCCTGTCTGTGTGTGTATGTGTGTGCCTGAGTGCGTGAGTGCCTGTCTGTGTGTGTATGTGTGTACCATGTGTGTACCATCAAGTTTTTATCATATGGATTGCAATTAAGTGATTAATTAATTCACAAGTTCTGTGCCTATAAATATGCTAAGCAGTGATAGGGCAATTAGATTCCTGAAGAAGTCGTACCGACGAAACGCGTAGAATCCTGTGTTCAGCATCCAGTCTGTGCAAGTCACAGTTGCGAAGTCCTGGCAGCCGGAGATCCCCCTTACAGCACTTCCGTCCACAGCCCTGCGTCAACCGGATGTGACGTTGATGGGAGCAGAGAAGCAGAGGGAAGAAACACACTGTGTACCGGTGAATTGCTTTATCTATCAGGATTTCGTACAATGACTGTACCTATTATTCCTTATGTGAGTGCATAGCCATATGTTTTATCTGTGATGATCTCCAATACATTTTAAGACGTTATTGCGCAATTTTGGTATTTCTTATTATTTCTGGGTATTTGTGCGGTGGTGGAGAAAAAGTGAAAGGGGTCTACACCTGTGGATATCCATGTTCATTGCTCTAAACAGAGAGAGGAGTGTCTCTGTAATGCCTGATTTTTGAAAGGAAAATTGTGAGTGGATTACCTTTTTCACTAGAAAGAAAGAATTGAGACTGTATCACACTATGTTGCCTTTATTTTTCTTTTTCATATAATCACGTGAACATTGGCGCTCCCCTGAATCTTTGAGGAATTCTGCAATCAAAAGACTAAGAGAACAGTCTTTACAAGGATTTTGAGTAGCTTTTCTATTAGCACCTTTTACACTGGGTGGTGGATTTATCACATGATTAACTAATAGATCACAGTTCACGTTGTAATTGAATTTATAGATATTATTTCTGTCATTTGCTTTTAAACACATTGTTACACATATTTCACTTTTTTAGGACATTGTTATAAGTAAGCGCCGTTACAATCACATTTTTTTCACTATTGTCTGTGTTCTTGGTATTGTTTTGGCTGCACTTAATTATCCCAATTGCAATGGGGAGTCCAAAAATGAATATCTTCACTAAAAGATTATTAAGAAATGCGAATACAGAACATCTAGCATGTGAAATACCAGTAGATCTAAATGAGAAAGATACTATTGATTTTGAGTTTACTAAATTGGAGCTATTGTTATTTAAAGATTCAAGGAAGTGGCTTGATATGGTGTATATTGAAAAATACATGGAGTGTAAAAGGATCCCTAGGGGATTAAGGATAAAGAAAAAACCTTCATTTGATCTTGATGATAGTAGCTTTATGAAAACATGGAATGATATAATTTACACAGCATCTTTTGATTTAATGAGGTTGATTTTAACACAACATAAAAAGAGAATGGAACAATTAGACCAAGACATCAATATTATTAAGGAGAAATTAGATCCCTTCACAGACCACCCAGTATTTAAAACCAATGATGGAATACTCCAAAAGAGATTAGAATCTCTAGAAAAGGATATTGTAGCTAATAAAGAGAAAAAATTCCAGAGAAATGAAGAGGATTACCGTAAGGGTAACCAAAGAAATTGGAATGCAAATAGGTCATTTGAGAGAAAAAAATCTTTTAGTGAAAAGGAAAAAGAAAATTTCCATCAGGAGAAAACTCAGAATTCATTTAAACCAGATTCTAACTTTAGAACTGAATCCAATCCAAATAAGGTTGATCACACTAAGGACACTAGGTCACAAGAGAAAGCTAGTAACACTAGAGAAATAGCACAGGCACATTACTCTAAAGATGAGAGATATATGAACAGTTACCCAAAGGAGAAAAGGGAAGAAAGATTTAGACATACAGAACACCCAAAAGAAAATCCCAGAAAGGAAGAGAATGTCCATTTTTTAGGGGACAGGGAGCCTTCACATTTCTGGGTAACGGAGAACAGATTTGCTCCCCTGGAAATGTCAGAATCTCCCACTGCACTCAAAAGGAGAAAACTAAGAGAGGGAAACGAGGGAGAAGGAAGAAGGTTTTAAAGAAAACAGCAAAATAGAGTACAAATAAAAATAAAAATAACATTTTTAATTTGAGTAATATTGTATTAACTGATTTTCAGGAAAATGTGATTAAAAAGGGACTAACATTTGCACCAACAATAGGACCTAACAATTTTAAACTTTTTATAGATGCGAATAAATTCATAAGAAAAATGACAGTAAAGAGACACTTTTTGGGTCTGGAATCTGAAAAATTGAATATTGATAAGTCAAACTCAATACTACCCATTGTCAGTGGTAATCAGGGATACATTCATACAAATTTGAAACCAAAGTCAAAATTTTATCCCAGTCAGGAGAAGGGGGACTTTCTTAATGTGTATTATCAACTAATCAATAATGACTTTAAGAATCTTGTGGACATTAGTTCTAAAACAAAGTTCAAAAACAATTTAAGTAAAAGAGAAAGAGATGCACTTAAAGAACTACAGGATAGAGAAGATATTGTCATCAAGCAGGCAGATAAAGGGGGGGGAGTGGTAATTTAAAATAAAAGTTATTATATGGAGGAAGCAAATAGACTATTGGGAGAAAAGGATACTTATAAAATATTAGAAAAAAAACCCACACATGATTTTCAAAGAGAACTAAGGGGCCTGTTGGAAATGGGGAAAGAACTTCAGGTTTTGAACAGCAATGAATTTAAGTACCTGATGAATGAGAATCCCAAACTTCCACTGTTCTATTTTCTCCCCAAACTGCATAAATGTATTTCCCGCCCGCCAGGAAGACCAATAATTTCTGGTATAGACTCTTTGACAAGCAACCTTTCAGAATACATAGATCATTTCTTACAGAAATATGTTAAAGATTTAAGATCATACATCAGGGATTCAGCAGATATAATCCGAATTCTAGACACCATTGAATGGCAAGATAATTTTTTACTAGCTACTGCTGATGTTACAGTAGTTCTCTTTACACCTCAATTTCACATGATGATGGTTGTAATGCAGTAGAATTCTATTTAAGTAATGATGAATCGTTGTTGATGGAGCAGGTTGACTTTCTTCTAAAATCCATTAGATTTATTCTGGAGAAGAACTATTTTAGTTCTAATGACACGAACTATCTACAGTTATGTGGGACCGCTATGGGGACCAAATTTGCCCCTAGCTATGCTAATTTATTTATGGGCCACTGGGAACATAATTCCATCTGGCCCCAGCATGGGCTCGGGGTGAATTTGGTCCTCTGGCGGCGCTTCATTGACGATGTGGTGATTGTATGGCAGGGAGATCAATCATCTCTTGACTCCTTCCTGATTGGATTGAATGAAAATAATCAGAACATTAAATTTACCTCAGTCACTAGTCCAAACGAAATTGTGTTCCTTGACTTAGTAATATATGTAAAAGAAGGGAGAATAAATACGAAAACACACTTTAAACCAGTTGATGCAAATAATTTTATCCTGGAGTCAAGTTGTCACGATAAGAACTGGATACATAACATCCCATATGGCCAACTGAGACGCATCAAACAGAACTGCACAGAAGCAAATATGTACTTAGAACAATCTGAGATATTAATTGAAAAATTCAGGGAACGTAAATACCATCAATTACCATCAAGTTTTTATCATATGGATTGCAATTAAGTGATTAATTAATTCACAAGTTCTGTGCCTATAAATATGCTAAGCAGTGATAGGGCAATTAGATTCCTGAAGAAGTCGTACCGACGAAACGCGTAGAATCCTGTGTTCAGCATCCAGTCTGTGCAAGTCACAGTTGCGAAGTCCTGGCAGCCGGAGATCCCCCTTACAGCACTTCCGCCCACAGCCCTGCGTCAACCGGATGTGACGTTGATGGGAGCAGAGAAGCAGAGGGAAGAAACACACTGTGTACCGGTGAATTGCTTTATCTATCAGGATTTCGTACAATGACTGTACCTATTATTCCTTATGTGAGTGCATAGCCATATGTTTTATCTGTGATGATCTCCAATACATTTTAAGACGTTATTGCGCAATTTTGGTATTTCTTATTATTTCTGGGTATTTGTGCGGTGGTGGAGAAAAAGTGAAAGGGGTCTACACCTGTGGATATCCATGTTCATTGCTCTAAACAGAGAGAGGAGTGTCTCTGTAATGCCTGATTTTTGAAAGGAAAATTGTGAGTGGATTACCTTTTTCACTAGAAAGAAAGAATTGAGACTGTATCACACTATGTTGCCTTTATTTTTCTTTTTCATATAATCACGTGAACATTGGCGCTCCCCTGAATCTTTGAGGAATTCTGCAATCAAAAGACTAAGAGAACAGTCTTTACAAGGATTTTGAGTAGCTTTTCTATTAGCACCTTTTACACTGGGTGGTGGATTTATCACATGATTAACTAATAGATCACAGTTCACGTTGTAATTGAATTTATAGATATTATTTCTGTCATTTGCTTTTAAACACATTGTTACACATATTTCACTTTTTTAGGACATTGTTATAAGTAAGCGCCGTTACAATCACATTTTTTTCACTATTGTCTGTGTTCTAGAGAAATAGCACAGGCACATTACTCTAAAGATGAGAGATATATGAACAGTTACCCAAAGGAGAAAAGGGAAGAAAGATTTAGACATACAGAACACCCAAAAGAAAATCCCAGAAAGGAAGAGAATGTCCATTTTTTAGGGGACAGGGAGCCTTCACATTTCTGGGTAACGGAGAACAGATTTGCTCCCCTGGAAATGTCAGAATCTCCCACTGCACTCAAAAGGAGAAAACTAAGAGAGGGAAACGAGGGAGAAGGAAGAAGGTTTTAAAGAAAACAGCAAAATAGAGTACAAATAAAAATAAAAATAACATTTTTAATTTGAGTAATATTGTATTAACTGATTTTCAGGAAAATGTGATTAAAAAGGGACTAACATTTGCACCAACAATAGGACCTAACAATTTTAAACTTTTTATAGATGCGAATAAATTCATAAGAAAAATGACAGTAAAGAGACACTTTTTGGGTCTGGAATCTGAAAAATTGAATATTGATAAGTCAAACTCAATACTACCCATTGTCAGTGGTAATCAGGGATACATTCATACAAATTTGAAACCAATGTCAAAATTTTATCCCAGTCAGGAGAAGGGGGACTTTCTTAATGTGTATTATCAACTAATCAATAATGAATTTAAGAATCTTGTGGACATTAGTTCTAAAACAAAGTTCAAAAACAATTTAAGTAAAAGAGAAAGAGATGCACTTAAAGAACTACAGGATAGAGAAGATATTGTCATCAAGCAGGCAGATAAAGGGGGGGGGAGTGGTAATTTAAAATAAAAGTTATTATATGGAGGAAGCAAATAGACTATTGGGAGAAAAGGATACTTATAAAATATTAGAAAAAAAACCCACACATGATTTTCAAAGAGAACTAAGGGGCCTGTTGGAAATGGGGAAAGAACTTCAGGTTTTGAACAGCAATGAATTTAAGTACCTGATGAATGAGAATCCCAAACTTCCACTGTTCTATTTTCTCCCCAAACTGCATAAATGTATTTCCCGTCCGCCAGGAAGACCAATAATTTCTGGTATAGACTCTTTGACAAGCAACCTTTCAGAATACATAGATCATTTCTTACAGAAATATGTTAAAGATTTAAGATCATACATCAGGGATTCAGCAGATATAATCCGAATTCTAGACACCATTGAATGGCAAGATAATTTTTTACTAGCTACTGCTGATGTTAGTTCTCTTTACACCTCAATTTCACATGATGATGGTTGTAATGCAGTAGAATTCTATTTAAGTAATGATGAATCGTTGTTGATGGAGCAGGTTGACTTTCTTCTAAAATCCATTAGATTTATTCTGGAGAAGAACTATTTTAGTTTTAATGACACGAACTATCTACAGTTATGTGGGACCGCCATGGGGACCAAATTTGCCCCTAGCTATGCTAATTTATTTATGGGCCACTGGGAACATAATTCCATCTGGCCCCAGCATGGGCTCGGGGTGAATTTGGTCCTCTGGCGGCGCTTCATTGACGATGTGGTGATTGTATGGCAGGGAGATCAATCATCTCTTGACTCCTTCCTGATTGGATTGAATGAAAATAATCAGAACATTAAATTTACCTCAGTCACTAGTCCAAACGAAATTGTGTTCCTTGACTTAGTAATATATGTAAAAGAAGGGAGAATAAATACGAAAACACACTTTAAACCAGTTGATGCAAATAATTTTATCCTGGAGTCAAGTTGTCACGATAAGAACTGGATACATAACATCCCATATGGCCAACTGAGACGCATCAAACAGAACTGCACAGAAGCAAATATGTACTTAGAACAATCTGAGATATTAATTGAAAAATTCAGGGAACGTAAATACCATCAATTACCATCAAGTTTTTATCATATGGATTGCAATTAAGTGATTAATTAATTCACAAGTTCTGTGCCTATAAATATGCTAAGCAGTGATAGGGCAATTAGATTCCTGAAGAAGTCGTACCGACGAAACGCGTAGAATCCTGTGTTCAGCATCCAGTCTGTGCAAGTCACAGTTGCGAAGTCCTGGCAGCCGGAGATCCCCCTTACAGCACTTCCGCCCACAGCCCTGCGTCAACCGGATGTGACGTTGATGGGAGCAGAGAAGCAGAGGGAAGAAACACACTGTGTACCGGTGAATTGCTTTATCTATTAGGATTTCGTACAATGACTGTACCTATTATTCCTTATGTGAGTGCATAGCCATATGTTTTATCTGTGATGATCTCCAATACATTTTAAGACGTTATTGCGCAATTTTGGTATTTCTTATTATTTCTGGGTATTTGTGCGGTGGTGGAGAAAAAGTGAAAGGGATCTACACCTGTGGATATCCATGTTCATTGCTCTAAACAGAGAGAGGAGTGTCTCTGTAATGCCTGATTTTTGAAAGGAAAATTGTGAGTGGATTACCTTTTTCACTAGAAAGAAAGAATTGAGACTGTATCACACTATGTTGCCTTTATTTTTCTTTTTCATATAATCACATGAACATTGGCGCTCCCCTGAATCTTTGAGGAATTCTGCAATCAAAAGACTAAGAGAACAGTCTTTACAAGGATTTTGAGTAGCTTTTCTATTAGCACCTTTTACACTGGGTGGTGGATTTATCACATGATTAACTAATAGATCACAGTTCACGTTGTAATTGAATTTATAGATATTATTTCTGTCATTTGCTTTTAAACACATTGTTACACATATTTCACTTTTTTAGGACATTGTTATAAGTAAGCGCCGTTACAATCACATTTTTTTCACTATTGTCTGTGTTCTAGAGAAATAGCACAGGCACATTACTCTAAAGATGAGAGATATATGAACAGTTACCCAAAGGAGAAAAGGGAAGAAAGATTTAGACATACAGAACACCCAAAAGAAAATCCCAGAAAGGAAGAGAATGTCCATTTTTTAGGGGACAGGGAGCCTTCACATTTCTGGGTAACGGAGAACAGATTTGCTCCCCTGGAAATGTCAGAATCTCCCACTGCACTCAAAAGGAGAAAACTAAGAGAGGGAAACGAGGGAGAAGGAAGAAGGTTTTAAAGAAAACAGCAAAATAGAGTACAAATAAAAATAAAAATAACATTTTTAATTTGAGTAATATTGTATTAACTGATTTTCAGGAAAATGTGATTAAAAAGGGACTAACATTTGCACCAACAATAGGACCTAACAATTTTAAACTTTTTATAGATGCGAATAAATTCATAAGAAAAATGACAGTAAAGAGACACTTTTTGGGTCTGGAATCTGAAAAATTGAATATTGATAAGTCAAACTCAATACTACCCATTGTCAGTGGTAATCAGGGATACATTCATACAAATTTGAAACCAAAGTCAAAATTTTATCCCAGTCAGGAGAAGGGGGACTTTCTTAATGTGTATTATCAACTAATCAATAATGAATTTAAGAATCTTGTGGACATTAGTTCTAAAACAAAGTTCAAAAACAATTTAAGTAAAAGAGAAAGAGGTGCACTTAAAGAACTACAGGATAGAGAAGATATTGTCATCAAGCAGGCAGATAAAGGGGGGGGGGAGTGGTAATTTTAAATAAAAGTTATTATATGGAGGAAGCAAATAGACTATTGGGAGAAAAGGATACTTATAAAATATTAGAAAAAAACCCCACACATGATTTTCAAAGAGAACTAAGGGGCCTGTTGGAAATGGGGAAAGAACTTTAGGTTTTGAACAGCAATGAATTTAAGTACCTGATGAATGAGAATCCCAAACTTCCACTGTTCTATTTCCTCCCCAAACTGCATAAATGTATTTCCCGTCCGCCAGGAAGACCAATAATTTCTGGTATAGACTCTTTGACAAGCAACCTTTCAGAATACATAGATCATTTCTTACAGAAATATGTTAAAGATTTAAGATCACACATCAGGGATTCAGCAGATATAATCCGAATTCTAGACACCATTGAATGGCAAGATAATTTTTTACTAGCTACTGCTGATGTTAGTTCTCTTTACACCTCAATTTCACATGATGATGGTTGTAATGCAGTAGAATTCTATTTAAGTAATGATGAATCGTTGTTGATGGAGCAGGTTGACTTTCTTCTAAAATCCATTAGATTTATTCTGGAGAAGAACTATTTTAGTTCTAATGACACGAACTATCTACAGTTATGTGGGACCGCCATGGGGACCAAATTTGCCCCTAGCTATGCTAATTTATTTATGGGCCACTGGGAACATAATTCCATCTGGCCCCAGCATGGGCTCGGGGTGAATTTGGTCCTCTGGCGGCGCTTCATTGACGATGTGGTGATTGTATGGCAGGGAGATCAATCATCTCTTGACTCCTTCCTGATTGGATTGAATGAAAATAATCAGAACATTAAATTTACCTCAGTCACTAGTCCAAATGAAATTGTGTTCCTTGACTTAGTAATATATGTAAAAGAAGGGAGAATAAATACGAAAACACACTTTAAACCAGTTGATGCAAATAATTTTATCCTGGAGTCAAGTTGTCACGATAAGAACTGGATACATAACATCCCATATGGCCAACTGAGACGCATCAAACAGAACTGCACAGAAGCAAATATGTACTTAGAACAATCTGAGATATTAATTGAAAAATTCAGGGAACGTAAATACCATCAATTACCATCAAGTTTTTATCATATGGATTGCAATTAAGTGATTAATTAATTCACAAGTTCTGTGCCTATAAATATGCTAAGCAGTGATAGGGCAATTAGATTCCTGAAGAAGCCGTACCGACGAAACGCGTAGAATCCTGTGTTCAGCATCCAGTCTGTGCAAGTCACAGCTGCGAAGTCCTGGCAGCCGGAGATCCCCCTTACAGCACTTCCGCCCACAGCCCTGCGTCAACCGGATGTGACGTTGATGGGAGCAGAGAAGCAGAGGGAAGAAACACACTGTGTACCGGTGAATTGCTTTATCTATCAGGATTTCGTACAATGACTGTACCTATTATTCCTTATGTGAGTGCATAGCCATATGTTTTATCTGTGATGATCTCCAATACATTTTAAGACGTTATTGCGCAATTTTGGTATTTCTTATTATTTCTGGGTATTTGTGCGGTGGTGGAGAAAAAGTGAAAGGGGTCTACACCTGTGGATATCCATGTTCATTGCTCTAAACAGAGAGAGGAGTGTCTCTGTAATGCCTGATTTTTGAAAGGAAAATTGTGAGTGGATTACCTTTTTCACTAGAAAGAAAGAATTGAGACTGTATCACACTATGTTGCCTTTATTTTTCTTTTTCATATAATCACGTGAACATTGGCGCTCCCCTGAATCTTTGAGGAACTGTGTATGTGTGTGCCTGAGTGCGTGAGTGCCTGTCTGTGTGTGTATGTGTGTGCCTGAGTGCGTGAGTGTCTGTCTCTGTGTGTGTATGTGTGTGCCTGAGTGCGGGTGTGCCTGTCTGTGTGTGTGAGCGGCTGAGGAGTTGAGGGGCTAAACAGTTGAGGGGCTGAGGGGCTGAACAGTTGAGCTATTATGGAGTGGTTGTATACAACATGTACATTCATTAAATAAATGCAACATCAAACAACTTAGACAGTGTCTATCAATACATGGTTGAGGGCCCCCCCACGTCATGGCCGTGCCCCCCCACACGTTTTGGCCACGCCCCCCCCGCTCGCAAAAATGGTCCCTTTGGACCGGAAAAAGCCCCAAGTGCCTCTCTGTGACGACTCAGGAGATTCCTTCCTCTCCTTGTCCCTCTCTCCCATCTCCTGTTACCCTTTCTACACCTTCCCACTCTTCTCCTTCATCTTTTACCTCTCTCCCCTTGCCGCAGCGCGTTCCCCGCAGGCCTCGCACACTCACGCGCTCCCTTAGCCCCTGCTTTGATTCTCCCCGCTCCCTCTCCCCCGCGGTAGCTCCTTTACCTACCCCTGTGGTGCCATCCATCCCTTTGCCTCATCCTCATGTGGTGCCCGCGGCGCCGCGTTCCGCGCGCCTGGTGACGCGTCCGGTGCGTGCACCCCCTCAGCCTACGGAGGACACGTGTACATGCTCCTCTCTGCCTTTGCTGGCCATCGCGCGGGCACAGGCCTCGCGCGCATTCCCCTCCTCTTGGCTCCGTCCCCCTCCTGCGGTCTTCCCCTGCTCCGTGCGGGCCGCGCCTGGGTTGCAACCTGTGCGCGCGCATCCCCAGCTTACAGGGGGCGTGCACACAGACTCTTCTTATCAGGTTCCCCCTGTCTCCGCCTCCCAAGCTGTACAGGCCATTCCCCTGACTGCCCCTTCTGTCTCCTCCTCTTCTCCCCCTGACCTATCTCTAGCTTATCCCACTTCTCTCTCTACTCCTCCCCTCTCTGTCATTGGTGCACCTTCCTTTATAATCCCTGTCTGTCCACCTCTTCCTCACTCTGCATAGTTCCTGTTTCCCTGTGTGTACCTGACCTATGCTGTGCTCCCTCTGTGCTCCTGTGATTACCTGCTCCTGTGTTACTTTGGATTTCCCTGGCTTTGACCCCTGCTTACCCTGGACTACTCTGCTCTCTAGTATCCCTTTGAACCCTGCTAAGCATACGACTCCGCTGACCGCTGGCTTCCTAGGACCTGGCTTGCCCTCTGCCGACTCTACCCTCTGGATCCCTGAACATTGGCAAACGGACATGACTACTCTCACGGACATTCACCAAGTGTTGCAAGTATACTCTAACAACTCTTCCAACAGGCCCAGCAATGCTATATCACACTCCGGGCTTGCTCCCACTGCTGTGGGTGTGTGGTATTATACCATTCCCACCTCAGTACTGGGGTCTAGCTTGGTCTGCGGGCATACAGGCGTGACACTCTCCACGTGCCGCCTGTCTGCAGTGCGGGCGCGTGGTCTGAGGCAGCGGGGCCTTAGCCTAACTGCCCGGCGCCGTGGACGAATAATCAAAAACCAGCAGCGCCCGGGACAGTGTCTGCCGTGATGGAACTTGGGTGGAGTGCATGATTCTGAATGGGACCCCCCAGAGTGGTAATCCTTCAGTGCTGTGATCAGTGTGTTCACATGACGGCATGTGGTGGTGTCACCGAAGACAGTAAGCTTTGCAGGACACATTCTTATGGCCTGTTCGTATTAGTTTGGTGAAATCGCCATACTACAATTTGATTGGCTCAAGGAGAGAACCAATGAGATGAATGACATAGAATCTCTACGCTCGAGTCAGGGGGGCAGTCCAAATCAGCTGCGCAGTAACTGTGTGTCACAAAAATCAACACAGTAAACAAGAATATAGCGTAACCAGGCATAAAAACAAAGACAAAAACGACAAAACAAAACTAAAACAACATTAAGTAGATAAAAGAGTCTTATAGAGTGGTCTGGAGAGGTAGAGGATATATAGATAATGAAATATATGAAACGGATCTCTATTGATAGACTAGTAAGTTATCATAATAGCCATATACAGAGTTGTCAGTAAAGATCACACAATAACAGTATATCTGGAATAGATGCACTTGGAATACATTGATAGGGAATAAACAGAAAGAACGAATAATGATAAAGAAAGAATATGTACAAATAAATATATTGTATTATAAGTATCCCATAGTAATATACAAGAAAACAATAATATTAATATAAGCAACAATAATATGTTAATACGAATAGGTAATGAAAAACTGAAACCAAAGACAGGAATGAAACTCAAATAGTACTTATTTCAAAAAGTGTTTTAATTCCCAATCAATGTTCATACCCTTGGGAGCCAAAGTCCCAAGGGTATAAATTCAGTGCATCTCACGGCAGTTGAGGATAGATTCTCTATCTCCTCCTCTGGGATGACTAGCTATGTGTTCAATAGCACTAAATGTAAATTTGTCCACTGAACCTTTTGAACAGGTATTAAAATGTCGGGCCACTGGGAATTTGTCATCTTTGTTCTTAATGGTTCTGATATGTTCGCTGATCCTTATTTTCAAAGGTCTGCTGGTTCTTCCAATATAACTGCATCCACATGCACATCTTAGAATATAAATGACATATTTGGTATTGCAAGTTAGAAAGGAATTAATCCTATATTTCTGACCAGTATGTATGCTTTTAAATGATTTAACGGATAAAGCATATTTACAAAAATTGCAAGACCCACATTTGTAAAAACCATTAGGAATTCTGGTCCTTGTCATATCTTCAGGTCTAAACATACTGGGCGAAAGATAGGTTCCTATTGTTTTAGCTTTTCTGTAAACTATTTTAGGATTCAATTTAGTATAAATATCCAGGTCTCTGTCTAGTCTGAGTACCTCCCAATGTTTGTTCAAACTAGATCTTATATTACCCGCTTGTTTAGAATAGGTAGTAATAAAGAGAGGTATCTCTTTGTCCTGACTAGTGTTGGTTCGTACATAAGATTTTATCTTTTTGTGTCTAGCGTGGGAATTCCACCCCGCCAGCCAATAGGGGCTCATCCTTTGGTTGACAGAGGAGGAGGCGTGCCGGCTCAAAAATCCGGGTGAGAGGGAAATATGATTTAGCTAATGAGAGAAGGGCCTATGAGCTGTACCTCCCTCAGCTAACTCATTACCACCCACTGGGCAGGCTCCACCAAGTCTGGCAGATGCAAAAGGTGTCCCCACAGGGTGCCCCTTGTTCTCCGGACTTGGCAATTCACCTTTCCTCGCCCACCCAACGGTGTTCTCCCCTCTGGACATCTTCTCCTCTTTTAACATACGAACATGAAAACATAAAAAAAGCAGGAGTCACTTTATTTTTCACATGTATAATCCCTGGTAACCAGAGGGCTTAACCTTTTATTGTATAGCCTGGTTACCCCCTCCCGGCACATACCTATAAAAAACAGCTGCAACTCTACTAGAAAAAAGAAGAGGGGAGCGCTGGCAAAAGGATGAAGGATAAATGACAGAACTGATGAAGTGAAAGTGAAACGCGTAGAGTGAGTTGGAACGGAGCTCCTGCTGGGATTCTGTGCGTCAACGCCATCACGTCGGCTGTACTTGCTTGGACAGGAGGAGAGGCGGCGACTCCGGAGTGTTTGTGGACCCTGAAAGAGGGTCTGCAGAGGGTCTTCAGAGGGTAGAGCAAAGGCAAAAGGAGGTTTGTTATTCATCACTTTAACCACACTGTGTTCACAGTTTTGCACTGCACTCCCGATTGTGATTGATCCTTTTTTCTTTCTGTAAATACTCCCCTCCTCCCCCACTCCATATATATGTGAAATAAACAATAAAAAATGTGTTTAAAAAAAATCTACCAGGTCTCTTTAGAAAATCATGTGAAAATCTGTATTGGCTGTATATTTTGACACATGATATGATACAGTGGAATAACTAACATCCTTGCTAATAACAATCACTGTGCAAAATATATTTCCTCTACATTGGATAGTTATACCATATTATATTTCCTCTTGGTTACTTACTGTATCGCTGTTCCTATAAACGAGAAAGGTAACCCTCGCTCAGCTGTATAGGGGATTAAGGGGGGGGGGTGCACCTCTGGGTTAAGTTTTGATAGATACTGGAACCAGAAAATGTAAACCCAGTTGTGGGCACTCACCCTCCGTGCTGGGTGAATTGTTGATAATGATTAAAACACTTTATTTAGATTAATTAAAATAATGGAGGTGAATAACGACAATCAACGCACTGTGACCCTGAGACAGCAACACGGTGCTGGGGTCTAAAAACTGGTGTTTGAAAACTGTAAGGTGTAGGTGAACCTACAGGGGCCACACCCAAATAATCTATAATCAAGGTAAATGAACCCTTGTTGAGTGGGCTAATATATATTATTATTGTTGTTATTCACCTCGATTATTTGAATTGATCTAAATAAAAATGTTTTAATCATTATCCTCAATTCATCCAGCAGGGAGGGTGAGTGCCCACAAGTGGGTTTACTTTTTCTGGTTCCAGTACCTCTGTTCCTCCTGGACACAGTGAGAGTTAAAAGATCAATCGTACCTTGTAATTTTTCAACTTGTTTTAATTTTGTTTCAGAATCAAATCTGAGGGGTTCTTTAAAGCTGAACCAAACAATTCTCAACTGCGGAGATCCCTGGGTTCCCAAGTGATTTACCTTCTTGTGTGTGAGCATTGTTTCTTCTTGTTGGTGGAATTAATGGTAGAAACGTGCAATATGAAATTAAGTTTATGTTATTATTAATAATAATAATTATAGGCTAAAGCAGTAAAATTCAGGGCATTATTGAAGACCCTGCTCTCTGATTGGTTAAAATTCCGGGCATTATCCACAGTAATGCCCTGAATTTCAGCAGCTTGCAAAATGCAGTTTTCAATCTGTTTATTTCCAGCCAATCAGCTTTCAGAACAGCTGAGACAGGGCAGGGGATTGGTTTGAATTAAGTAAAAGCTCTGAGACATGGCAGGGGATTGGTCAAAAAGTATCAGCCACGGTTTGACTCCTCCCCCTCCCGAGCTGACTGAGATTTTCTGAGCAGATGATGGGGGGGGGGGGGAAGAGAGACTGCAAAGAAGTAAGTGTGTTGTGTATAGAGGTGCAGTGTTGTGAGTGGTGGTGGGGGCTGGGGTATAGGTGTTGTGTGTCGTGGTGGTGGGGGAATGTAGAGGTGCTGTGTTGTGTGTAGAGCTGGGGGGGAGAGTGCAAAGTTTAGTAAGTGGCTGCATTTTTGATTGTGTCTGCAGTGTGTGTGTGTGTTGTGCTGTTGTATGTGTAGCAGAAGTTTGTGTGATTGTAGAGCTGATTGTGTGTGTGTGTGTGTGTGTGTGTGTGTGTGTGTGTGTGTGTGTGTGTGTGTCAGTAGCAGTGTTTATGGGTGTAGCATGTGTGTGTAGCAGCAGAGTTTGTGTGTGTGTAGAGCTGCTGCTGTGTGTGTAGAGGTGCTGTGTAGTGAGTGCAGAGGAGGTGCTGTGTTGTGTGTGTGTGTGTGTGTGTAGAGGCACTGTGTTGTGTGTGGTGTGCTATTTTGTGGGTGTGTGTGTGTGTGTAGCAGCAGTTTGTGTGTGAGCTGCTGTGTGTGTGTGTGTGTGTGTAGCAGCAGTTTGTGTGTGAGCTGCTGTGTGTGTGTGTGTGTGTACACAGAGGGGGCGGCAGTGTGTGGATATAGATATCTGCAGTGTAAGAGTATATAGAGCTGGTTTCATGTATTTACCATTTTATTTGAATAAAAAAATCTATTTAACTATACAAAAGTGTCTATTATTTATTAAATAAGCCTACATTTAGCCTATAATAGTAATAATCCCTCAGAACATGGAATTACTGGCCAATAATGTCCTGGCTGGGTTAAAGTCCCTCGGCTTCGCCTCGGGCCTTCAACTCTTCCACCCAGGGCATTATTGGCCAGTAATGCCCTGTTCTTCAGGGATTATTACTTAATTATAGCATGTCTGTGTAACGTAGTGCTCACCACAAACAGAACACGACCGCGAGGCCGAGGTGGGGATTGGATAAAACTGACCTTCAGCCGTGTGAGGGTGACGCTTGTGCTCCAACGCAAAAGCCAAGACAAGGAGGGGGACCCGATAGCGAGGCGGGGAAGCTGCAGGAGACACGAGATAGGAGAAAGTTGCCACGCAGCTGGGGAGCGATGCATGCAGTCACGTGAGCGCGCCACGCGCAGGTGAATGCGCGCGCTCAGAGACACCAATGCGGTGGTGTGATGTATGCCACTAGTGAGCAGCAAGGGAGGATAGCGTCCAGAGCACAAGGTTACTATAGAATTACTTCCTTGAGGACGTCCAGCCTCCTTCAAGGCAGAGTGCCTGTAACTGAAGAGAGAAGCAATACTAAATACAAAGTAAGGGATCTTTAGTTAAATGCTTTGGCCAAATGGTTGTGTGATAGGCGGGGGAGGAGTGCGCAAGGGAGGTGGTTTGAATCAGAGAAGCCAGGCTCTGTTTGACAGTGTGCGTGCGCCGCCCACGTGCTGTCCATGCACGCTGCACAACGCCGATTCTACCACGGGAGCGGAGTCCGGAGGCAGGACCCGCGGCGATAGTCTCTCCAGGAGTGCGGCGCCTCCGTGCGGGGGGAACCCGACGGACGGAATCAGCGAGGCTGTGGGAAGTACCAGGGAGAGGGGGCTCGGCGAGACGCCAGATAGCGGGCTGTGGCTGACCTGCCTCGCGAGGTGCACGACCCCGATCCTCGCGGACCTTTACAGTCTGAGATCAGATGCATTATAAATTCTTCTGTATTTGGTAATATTTTCAAATGATCTGGAAATTGCAGGGAACCTTTTAGGGATGCTCGTGGAACCCAAGTGCCCCTAGGAACCCTGATTGAGAAACACTGTTCTAGGCATTCGTTCACACTCACAAAAGCAGCAACAACATATATCTAGACAATGTTTTGATATGGATACTTTGAAACTCCAGTAACAAATTGATGGGTACAGAACTAAATAAGGTTGGAAGCTGCATTTAAAAGATTACGGAAATTGTGACATGTTTGAAAGCGACATTATTGAATTGATTAATAAAGCACAGACTGGAAGAGGGAAATGAATGTTTCATTAATGGAAATGTTGCAGCAGCTTGAATCACAGTGGGATATTTCATTATAACCTCTGGCATCCAAAAACATTGGTCTATTTTGAGTAGCTGTTGGTAATAAAATAAAAACTAGAATACCGTGATAACACCTCACACGGTGCATTGGTCATGCACAGTATGTATGTATGTATGTATGTATGTATGTATGTATGTATGTATGTATGTATGTATATCTTTATGTAGAGCAATCATGGTGTATTCAGCACTTTATTAAAAAAATAAAATACATGGAATTATAGTACAATAAGTGCAACAAACACCTCTCCGAAGAGCTTACAATCTACGTGGTATGTTGGGAGATGTACAGAGACAGCAGGTCAGGGAATAAGTGCAGTAGATGACAGTGCTTGGTAGGAGTGATTGTGGGTGTGGGACAGTAGCCATGAGTCCGTGATAATTAAATGCTTAATATAAAAGGTGAGTTTTAAGGTTTGACTTAAAGGTAGGGAGAGAAGGTGCTTGGCGTATACTGGGTTTGAAGGACTTCCACAGGTAATGCAGTGAGGGGAAAGGGTTTAAGGCAAGAGAGCTGAAAGGGGTAGAAAGGAGACAGGTTTGAGCAGAGTGCGGGATACGATTAGGGGCACAATGAGAGATCAAAGCTGATATTTATGGAGTAGCAGATGAGTGGAGAGCCTTGAAGGTAAGGAGGAGAACTTTGTAGGTGATCTAAACATCATGGGAGGCTAGGAGAGGGATTTAAGTAGGAAATGAGCATGAACTGTTCTGTGAGAAAGTGAAATAATTCTATCAGCAGAATTTTGCATAGATCGCAAAAGAGAAAGTTGTGAGGCCTGTTAGCAGAATATTACAATAATGCTGAAGTGAGAGGATAAGGACGTGGATTAGAGTTTTAGCAGTAGATTAACAGAGGGAAGGGAAGATCTTGGCAATGTTACAGAGGAAGAAGCGATATGTGTCAGATGGAGCTAGACTTCTGCTTTGGTTTGATTCAAATCCAGTTGAATGGGCTGCAACGTGTTTCCCTAGCCGGAAGGTTTCGTATTGACACCACTTAGAAAATATGGACCTTTGTGCATTAAGGGCCTTGTTAAAGGGACAATCCTGTTTACAAAGATATGTGCAGCCAGTGCTTCAAGGGTTAATAGTATCCATATGAAAACTGTGATTCTCCGCTAGGGCCACTCCAATGACTGATAAACATCTGTGGTCAGCACCCCTTGCCAGGGACTGAGGGACTAATACCTAGTGCTCACAAGCACACCATAAATAGTACAAATAGTGTCCCACATACTGATGCAGCGGCCGTTATTTGAACACTTCACGCGTCTTGTACATCAGAATCCCGATTTGAAACCGCGGGATGAATTCCAGCCTTCCCGCACTAAGATGCGAGCGCGGCGAGTGGAGAAAAAGGAATTTTAGTGTTCTGGCTTTTAAAAACATGAAATTGACACAGTAGCACAGTAATACAGTAGCACAGTAGCACAGTACCACAGTGACACAGTAGCACAGTACTGTACACATTACAATTCATCCATTTTATTGCAAACGAAGAAGCAGAATCCAGGAAATTCAAACAAAACATCCGCGATAAGCTCGGGTGCCTGGGGCGATTAGCCGCGTTTCATGCTGCGTGGGGAACAGCAGAGAACTCAAAATTGGCGCCGTGATGTGTTCGAATAACGGCTGCTGGATCAGTATAAAGCTGCCATGAAGTATATGGAAATAGGAACAACTCATTCTGTAAGTTCCTTGATCCTCCAGTGTGGTCCAAATTGCGGGTTCCAAACAGCATGCTGATCCCCCCTACAAGGTAAGCAAACATGGTAGAAAAAGGAAAAAAGGCAGACTGCCCAAAAACCGGAGGAGGCTTACGTATGAAAATTAAAATTATTTATTGGATAAGTTGAATATAACAAACCCCTAGGTAAGCAACAACGCAACGCACCTACGCGTTTCGGGCAACACGCCCTTTATCAAGGTGGTTCCTTGATAAAGGGCGTGTTGCCCAAAACGCGTAGGTGCATTGCGTTGTTGCCTACCTAGGGGTCAGTTATGATCCACTTATCCAATAAATAATTTTAATTTTCATACGTGAGCCTCCTCCGTTTTCTTTTTTGGCAGTGCTCTGCCTTTTTCCTTTTTCTACAATCCTGTTTACAACAGGGTTCCCAGAAGAAGTTCAGTTGAATGAAACGTCTGTCGGGTAGTAATGACGCTAGATGATGTGATGTCATGAGCGTGACAGAGACGCAGGTCTCAGAAAACTGTAACTCCTGAATTTGGATATTCCTAGCCAGGCATACCGCTAGTCTATACTATACTAATCAAATAGATAATATTGATGTGGGCCCTAAAGGGTATCCACTAGCCTTATGGAGCACATAGATTTGCTACCACGATTGAGAGAATGCTGAGGTTTGTCTTTACACTTCACACATATATTCAATGTGAGCACAGGTGATTTGGCATGGAGGTCGGTTTTTCCCTGCCCCATTTGATCCTTTTTGCACAATATTTGACTTATTATGCACAAATGTATAATATTATTGTCACTGTTACAACAGTTGGATTTTCTCATTGAAACTATACACTGTAAGACAATTTGATTTCTCACGTTACGCATATCTCTCATCAAACCTTGCCCCTGTGCTTAGGACCACACCATAATAGTTACAGAAATGCTGCTCTATTAGTTTTAGCTTCTGTAGTTGTCCTCACATAGTTTGTTTGATCCTATCATTATTAAAAGCTATATTTTATTATTTGTAGAGGATTTAGAGTGCATCATATAGGGAATCCTTCTCTTGCTACTACTTATATAGAAATTCCTCAGGAGTCTACCGCTGCTGCACACGTTTGATGCTCTGTAAGAATAAAAATTCATTGATTATATTTATTCAATTGTACAAAAATCTTAAAACAAAATACCATTCTATTAACTCCAATCTGCAATGTTTATCAAGTTTATGTCTCGACCTCAGAGACGCTGACACCCTGACCCTGACACTATGGGCTTCAACGCAACATCCTCATATGACTAACCCAAATACATTTCAACTGTTGAAGAAGCACAGGGTGGACCCTGATGAAGTCATATGAGGATGCTGTGTTGAAGCCCATAGTGTCATGGACCTGGTGTATTGGAGGCTCTAGTGGGAACCCTCAAAGGCATTGAAAGGGTTAATTAACTATTGTAACAAATGATTTGTTACAATTTAACATTTAGAAAAGTAATTACGCATCTTAAGATTCCAGAACTTCATGGGGAAGTCGGAGTAGTCAATAATTTTTTGTCAAGGTCAAAATTCTTGGTTACGGTGTAATCGGGGTCCAGACTCCAGAGTAAGGCCTCGGACATGGTCAAAAAGACCGTGCTGAGGCGCGCTGAGGGGAAACATTATCCCTATCAGCGCGGCTTTAGACGGCGCTTCCGCAGGTGCGTGTGGAAATGCAGGAGACAGGCAAGTTTAAATTTTGCTGCTGAGGGAAGCGCAGGGCCGGTCACGTGACTGCCAGAAGCCAATGGCAGTCCGTGACGTCGGCGCCGTGACGTGGCGCCCTAGCCCCGCCTCACGGCCCGCCTCCAGGTCCGCCTCCCGCCCAGCTCCCACCCGGCACACAAGCGCGCTCGCTGACGCTCATACAGGGACACAAAAAATCTCCTGCTTGAGCAGGAGAGCATGAGCGTCAGCGCTGCCCAGCACTGCTCCCTGCACCATGTCCCAGGCCTAACACTTATTACAACGCAATTGCCCCTGTCGAACAAACACATACAATGCTGTGCATTAGTAATACATAATATAGACCATTGCTTATAGTTTTACTGCATTAAATAACAAATGCAGACAGGGGGGAAGAGAGAGGGAAATAGGGAAGCAGAGTGACTGACATGGAGGGGGGGGGCAGAGACAGTGATATGGGGGGGACAGAGAGACTGACTTGGGGGGGCAGCGAGTGTGACATGGGTTAGTTAAAAATGAAATTGGAGGCCAGAGAGGGGCATGGGAGTGATGTTTAGATCAGGGGGGCTCAACTCCAGTCCTCAAGCCCTCCAAACAGATCAGGTTTTCCGGATATCCCAGCTTCAGCAAAGGGGGCTCAATCAGTTCCTACTTCAGCACAGATGGCTCGTTCAGCACAAGTGGCTCAGACGCTCAGTCTTTGACTGTGTCTGATTGAGCCCCCTGTGCTGAAGCTGTATTAGCTTGAAAACCTGGCCTGTTGGGGGGGATTGAGGACTTGAGTTGAGCACCCCTGGTTTAGAGAATGACCACACAGTATGATTTTGTAATTACTTATCATTCCCAATTCTACCGCATCACACTGCCGATGGTCTATATATTCACATCCCCAAATCTACCTCTTCACACTGCCAATGGTCTATATATTCACATCCCCAAATCTACCGCATCACACTGCCGATGGTCTATATATTCACATCCCCAAATCTACCGCTTCACACTGCCGATGGTCTATATATTCACATCCCCAAATCTACCGCATCACACTGCCAATGGTCTATATATTCACATCCCCAAATCTACCGCATCACACTGCCAATGGTCTATATATTCACATCCCCAAATCTACCGCTTCACACTGCCGATGGTCTATATATTCACATCCCCAAATCTACCGCTTCACACTGCCGATGGTCTATATATTCACATCCCCAAATCTACCGCATCACACTGCCGATGGTCTATATATTCACATCTGCAAATCTACAGTATCACACTGCCGATGGTCTATATATTCACATCCCCAAATCTACCGCTTCACACTGCCGATGGTCTATATATTCACATCCCCAAATCTACCGCATCACACTGCCAATGGTCTATATATTCACATCCCCAAATCTACCGCATCACACTGCCAATGGTCTATATATTCACATCCCCAAATCTACCGCTTCACACTGCCGATGGTCTATATATTCACATCCCCAAATCTACCGCTTCACACTGCCGATGGTCTATATATTCACATCCCCAAATCTACCGCATCACACTGCCGATGGTCTATATATTCACATCTGCAAATCTACAGTATCACACTGCCGATTGTCTACATTTTCGTTTGTCACTCACCTGGCACTGCAAGTATTTGAGCTATTTCCCCTGTTTATAAAAAGCTGTGTGTTAGGATTGACAAGCCTGAATGGAGATTGACCAGTACAGTACATATAGAGGGGTCTTTTTCAGTGATGGTACAGGATAACAAGAGTACTGTAAGTACTGATGAAACTGCATGTTCTTTATACTGTAGGTTAGGATACATTTTAATGGATCAACAGGAGAGTTCTCTGTAGATGCAACTAGTGTACAAAGCTTTGGAAACCTCACATGTTTATTCTCAAGTGGAACAGTCTACAAGAAGAGGAGATGCTCCTCTTTTAAGTTCAGGAAGCCTTTTGCTTACTTATAATATATCTGTATTGCAAATTCCAATTGGTAGGAAACCCCAGTCCCCAAATCACATCAACAGACCAGGTTTTAAAGATATCTCTGCTTTAGCACATGTGGCTCAATCAAAACGAATGATCCACTTATTGAGCCACCTGTGTTGAAGCAGGGATATCCTTAACAAATGGCCTGTTGATGGCTCTTGAGGACAGAATTTGACCACCCCTGAGATTCAAAAGTGGATTGGTGCACTTCTCATTTAAAGTGATAATTAATTTAGGTAAATTATCCCTGATTAAGAATGGCACAAAACTGAAATTTATGAAATTGTCATTATTTGCAATATTCTCTGTGGATCTAGAATATTACTATGCTGATGATTAATCAATAAAGTGGAAGGTTTTAATTATCCTATTTTCTACTTTTGGACTAGGAGAAGAGATTTGGTGAGGTTAGAAAAGCTCTATACACTATACTTTCATCTATGAAGAACTCAATGGACGCTATGTAAACACTGCCATTACGTTAACAAAATATTAAGGCTGAAGGAGTGGCTCAGTGAGTAACAACATTGGGCCTCATGCACTAAAGTCCGATTGAAAAATTTCCAGAGTTTTTAAATCGCCATTTGTGGCAGTGTTGCTATCACGGTATGCAGAAAGCACAAATACCAGTGATAGCAACATTAGCAAAAATGGCGAGTTGCCGGCGGCGAGATGATTGGCCCTCTGAAAAGGGCTCACCCGGCAAGTTCTATCTGCTGCATAGAGAGAGAGCTGCCAATCTCGCCAGAAAAAAATCTTTTGAAATTTACATTTTATTACTAGTGTACGTGAGCAGGGGGTCTCCGGAGCAGAACCGCGTTGGTTTGAGGCCTGGGGACACCCTGCTTCTCGAGATAGAGATACAGGCCCGTTATGGGGTGCCGGTATCTCCTATGCATGGAAATGTCTCGTGTCACGTGATCGTGACATTTATATATGGGCATGATGTACCCACTGTACCAATGAATGGGTGGAGAGTGGGGGTAGTGTGTCTGAGGTGGGTGGTTAGGCCTCCCGGGTAGATAGCGGGCAGGGTGGGTTAACCCCTTAATTACTATAGTGGTTATCAACCGCCAAGTTGATTAAGGCGTCAGGGGACATTAGATTGTATTTTGCTATGTATTCTTTCTGGCAACGGAGGACATGGACCTGCACAAGCTGACGAGGGTGTCCTTCACATTGGCAGGGGTAAGTAGAACGGTTTTTATTTACTTTATTTATGCTGCCTGGCTAATGTTGTGTTTAATAATGGGCAAATAATTTATTATCCATATCTGGATAATAATATTTTTTTTTGCCCATTACTGTACTGTTTGTGTTTGGTGGGGGTGGGGGGTAGGTGTATTTATTGAAATGTAGGACATCTTTTTATTTTTTTTAAATACAGGATTGGTACCGCAGGCCAGTGAGGACCCACTGGGACCATCCGAGGATCCCCGGACGCCAACGGGGACCACCTGAGGACCCACGGACACCTGCGGGGAGGAACCAGGAACCACTATGGGGCCCCTGGGGACACGTGGGGACTACCTGAGGGCCCCCAGACACCTGTGGGAACCACCGGAGGGCCCTCAGACCCCCATGGGATGATCCAGGGACCCCTAGACAACCGCGGTGACCACCCATGGACCCTGTTGGGGGCCACGGGCACCCATGGGGACCACCTGGAGGGCCACAGAGACTAGCGGGGACCACCTGAGGTCCCCCAGACACCCGTGAGAACCCCCCGGGGTGCACTGTGGGGCCTGCGGACAACCGTGGGGACCACCTGGGGACCCCCGCCAGCCTGTGGTTTAATCATGTGTGTCAAAAAATAAAAAATGGTTTTATGTGGGGGCACAGGGGGTGAGTGGGTTGTGTTTTGGTGTTTATTAGATATTGTAATGTTTACTGGGGGTCTAGGAGGTGGGTAGTGGGGCGGTTGTGTGTATTTGTGTTTATTGTGGGTAGCGAGGGTGGGTGAAAGGGTTAGTAGCCCCAAGGATGGGTGTTTTGTCCTACCGGGTGGTAGCGGGAGGGGTTAACCCCTTCATTACCATAGCGGTATTAACCAGTAAGGTAATGAATTGGTTAAGTCCACCCGCAATCTCCTCGCAAGGCCTAAACACCCACCAAGGGCCAAATACCACCTTCACCCACTCCTGCTACCCACAATAAGCATGGCACTGGTGGTTAACCCCTTCATACCTTAGCGGCTAACCGCTAAGGCAATGAAGTGGGCTGTAAATGCATTTTTCAGGCATCTGATTCATGCCGGGGGTCTCTGGTGCTGATATTAATGGATATCAGCTCCGGAGACCCCCTGCATCAATCCAATGCAGGAAAGATGCCTGAGTTTTTTCTAAGTTCTGTCTCGCCATTCATCGGCAGCTTCTGTCAACCTTTTGTGGCGAGGCGATTTGGAGAGAAAATCTCCATTCTAGAGCGGCGATCAGCTGCGATAAGCTGATCGGGGCTACTAGAATACAGCGAGTTTGAAAAGCTGGTGATGAGTGGCTTATCGCCGAGCAGTCGACGCTTTTTTTTCTGCAAAAAAACCCGGTGATTTTTGCTCTTATCGCCAGCTTATCAGGGTTTATTGAATCGCTGTAGGCTTTTTGGGGGATAAGTGGCTTATCGCACGAGGCCCATTGACTCTGCAAAACAAACAATACTGACTTTGAAGCAGGGGAGCCTGGTTCAAATCCCAGTGTCAGCTCCTTGGGACCTTGGGTAAGTCACCTTATCTCTATGTGCCAAAGGCACCAAACATTTAGATTGTAAACTCAGCTGGCCAGCAACAGTGTCTGTACAAATCCTATGTACAATACAATGCAGTGTACACTGCACTATTCTCCGCTTTAAGGACACTCACTTTAAGTACACTCGCGAGTAAGTACATCTCGCCTGTAGACGGACGTTCACAGAGGTACACAATTGGAGGCTTTTATAAGGTGAAATTATAATAGGCTTTATTGTGCCTTTTCCTTTTCATCAGGAAATCATCCAAACACAGGGGGGGGAACAAAGCTTCTATTCATTTGGGAGTATTTCTAGTTAAATCCTATGCAATTAATTCACATCTCCCTTAGTAAAGCATGTCTCGCAGCCCCAAAACATATAGCATGAAAAGAGCAGATATAAGCAGTCTCTTAATAATGAAAGTCTTATCTGTTAGCTGCTGTAGAGTAAGCTTCTCTGCTCTCCTGGAACCGCACCCGTGCGTGCACAGAAAATATCAGCATCCAGGTTTAGAAGTCTTATTTGGTGTCTTGCAATCAGCTATGCTGGGCAGAGCTCAAGACCGGTCAGCTCCAGAGATTTGTGTTCTCTTGGTCAGTCTCTCCTGGGAGTCTCATGAACACTCCTCTGTTTCTCCAAAGGTCAGCTCTCAGTCAGAGCTAAGGAGTCACTTCCTGTCTCAAAGGCAGGCTTTATCTACCACCTCTAATCAGGCAGGTGGTGTTAGTTAATTTGCTACCAGCAGTTAACCACCACACTGCTGGATTAGAGGCACATTTGTGAACAGGGATAAGTCCCCTGTTACATACTTCCCCTGTTTGTGGGAAGCTCGGGCTTACCACGGCAAAAGCCCATCCTTCCACTCTCATTCGAGATCTTTCTGTGACTTGAATGAGAGTGGATGGAGGAAGAGAACCTTCTGTCCCGCTGGGATTGCAGCCCTTTCTCCAGTTTATTTTTGTCTCCTCCCTAAGGTGCTTGAGATCAGCACTCCTCAATCGCTCGAGGAGGACTTTTTCCACGTAAAGTCTTTTTATCGCGTGCGCGGTCATGAGATTTCTGTTGCGTCAGGCACTCCTCTTTTTGTAGACAAAGTGTATGGCAACAGTTGTAGAGCAGTTAGGACTAGCCCTTAGAGTTTTCTGCTCTTGAAGCGGTTTTTCTGCAGTTTCTCCACACCACGGAGTCGCCAGCTTCTTTGGGACTGAGTTGCACCTCCACCTCCTTTTCCAGAGAATGTCCTATTTTTTCAGCTTCCTCAGCTAAGGATTCTTCTGGCTTTGATTCTGCACTCCTACCTCTGTTTGTTGCCTGTTGGGCAGCTGTAGGTTTGGCTAGTGCTTTCTTAGGTGGCTCAAGCTTTGTAATTTTGTTTTGAAGTTACGTGGAGTCCCCAACTCTCACTGTACCCTTGTCCTCACGGGCATTAGTTACTGTGGGATACTGGTGCTTGGGCAGAGCCAATACCTTTTTCCGTATTGGAGGAATCTGTAAATTACTGGCCTGCAGAGTCTCAACCTGTTTGAGTGCGTCTTGCAAGTCTCTTCTCAGGGAATCTATCTGCGCACTTTGCTTTCTCTGAGTCTGTATCAGAGTCTCCTTCATATTCTGGAGCTCTGTAATTTTTGTCGTCAAGGTTGCCGCTGCGTCTGTTTTCTCCTTGGTGTACTGACTCAAGGGAATGGAACAGTCACTCTGTCTATCCAGCTCTTGCTCCATTTTCTGAGCCTTCTCACGCTCCCTCTCATACAGAGTCACCTGGTATCGAAGCTCCGCTTCCAATGATGCTCTGAAGACATGCAGCGTGGCCTTTAGCTCCTCATACTGCTCTGTGGGGACGTGCTGGGTATTCAGACGTTCCTGCAGCGCTTGTACCTCTTTAGCAGCCTGCAGTTTTTCTTCCTGTAGCGTTTGCTGCTTCTCCTCAGCATTCTGGAGGTGTGTATGCAGACCTTGCAGTTGGTTCTGCAGTCGGTGCTCTGCTTCAAACTTTTCCTTGACTTCTTGTGTCAACTGAAAATTTTCTTCTTTCAGTTTTAAGTTTTCTCTTTTTAATCTTGAATTTTCTCTTTTTTCAGTCTCTGTATTCTTCAAGGCTTCTTTGCAGTCCTCCTTCCATTTACGCACATCTGCTTTGAGAATGACACTCTCCTGGCGTGAGACTTTCTTCTCTAGGTTGAGGGTCTGAAGCTCCTTCTGAGAGACTTTGAGATCTGTATCAAGATTACCAATAGTTTCTTTAGCAATGTCCAGCTCCTCAGTGAGACAGTGTAGTTCCTTTCTGGAAACTTCCAGGTCTGTGCGGCAGCTGTTGGTCTCATGATGTGAGGCATCAAGTGCTCTGCGGAGTGTCTGAACCTCTTTCTGAGGTACGTCCACTTCTATCCGGACACTGTTGTGAGGCATTCAGCTCTATATGAAGAGTGTGAACCTCTTGCTGGAAGACTGTCATCTGCTTCAGTGCCTCCTCATACTTCCGCTTTAGCGTAGCCACCATTTTATCAGATTGGCTCTGCTTTTCATCCATGGCGGAAATAGTAGCCTTTGCAGTATCTAGCTCAGTCTTGAGATCCTCCAATTTGGTCTTGGCTGCCGAGTAAATTGCAAGCACAGTCTTCTGTAGCTCAGCATTATTTTCTCTCTCCCTTTCCAATTCTTCACAGAGCAGATGACAGTCATGCCTGGCAGTTTTCAGGGCATCTTCAGGGCTGATCAAGGGATCATCACTCAGTGGTTCCGGCTCCACATCCCTGGGATGGTTGGTTGAGGGTTCCTCACTGTTGGCACCGGACAGACACTTCTTTGGGGTACACGACTTCTGCCTTAGGCCCTCTGGATATTCAGTTACCCGCGGGACGAATTCTCCATTTTTTCTAGGCTGCAGGGCAACTCGGTCCCCCTTTTTCTCCACAGGATCTACGGACGTGTCTGTTCCTTCCACGGTAAGTGAAGAACCGCTTTTCTTTTTCTTTTTCCGCTTCTTTGTTTTGGATGACTCCATCCCATCCGGAATACTGGGGTCTCCTTCTTTATTTGATACTTTAGCAGCTTCATTATATACGCCAGGCTTTTCTTGCAGTTGCTTTAGCTGACAGAAATATTGGGTGATCTGCTGTTCCCGCTCTGTCTCCTGCTGATCATATTCGTCATCAAAGGGAGCGGTCTTTTCTGTTCGTGCCGAGTTCAGGCAACCCCACCATTCTTGAGGTGTTTTGTGGGTGTGACTCAGTTCGGGTTCCCCGTAAGAGATGTCTTCCTCTTTATTGGACAGGAAGGGCCACTCTTCCGTGGGGTAGGGTTCATTACAGGAACGCTGCATCTTGTCCTCCATTTTTAGGCTATCAGGTGTAATTTTCTTCCTGACCTCAGGAGGCGATATTGCAGCTGTTGCCACTGTGTTTGCTAGAACCCCCAATGGTGGTAGTCCTACAGGTAGACATATTTTGCTTGTAGAGGTCGTAGCTCTCACAGGCATCTCTGTAGAATTTTTCTTTCTTGGCTATGTTTTACAATATCAGCAGTACTGTGCATGCATTTTCTCTCATCAGGTATACAAGATGTGCAGTTGCTAGGTAAAAAAGTCTATTTGCTTTACACCATTTTCTTGCTAGGTGCAATCTGCTTCAGCAACAGAATTTGGTTTTCTGCCTGAGTTCAGTAATTTTCAGTCTCATCTTTGGGTATTATGGCATTCACACTTCACACTTTGGGTGTCTGTTTTTGCTCCCAAGATATATATACAGTAGGCAGACTTTTTTACTTGCAGAAAAAAAAAACATTCTTTGCGTGGACTATTTCTTTCATTCCCGGCAGGGTGACTCAACATTCAGCAATTGGTTTTGAAAAACCTTTTACACAGTTCAGAAATCACCTTTTCCCCTATAGGGCAATTTTACACTCAGCATTTGTTTGCTAAAAATTCCCCTGCTTCAGCACAGTCTTGTATCAATTTTCACATTTTTCTGCATATACTCCATTCACAGCTGGTAGTCCTATGCGGTGTGGCAACCTTTATTTTCAAAATCAGTACCACTCGTGGGTCACCATCTGTATTCACTGCTTCAGCGAAACTTTTGAAAACAACAAACACCTATCCCTTTTAAGGGCTGACTCACTTCTTGAACCCTGACTATGGCTGAAAGGCAAAAACCCTATTTCAATGACCATATTACACTTTGTGATAGGCAAAATAAGGTTTAGCTACTTCAGCAGTCTCTCTCCTCTAGGGATTCGGGCAAAGAGTCCATCTGTGGTTTTGTAAGTTTCAGTGCAGTGTGGTTTCAGTGGTGTGTATCCCTTTAACTCTGATCTCTGCTGCATGAGGTTTTTTTCTCAGACTGTTTGTAGGCAAAAAGCATCACAAAAAAATTTCACATAAAAATCTCCGGTCCTTTTTAACTTCAAAGACACCTCTTGTCCCACTTCGGACACCATATGTAGACGGACGTTCACAGAGGTACACAATGGGAGGCTTTTATAAGGTGAAATTATAATAGGCTTTATTGTGCCTTTTCCTTTTCATCAGGAAATCATCCAAACACAGGGGGGGGAACAAAGCTTCTATTCACTTGGGAGTATTTCTAGAGAAATCCTATGCAATTAATTCACATCTCCCTTAGTAAAGCATGTCTCGCAGCCCCAAAACATATACAGTAGCATGAAACAAGCAGATATAAGCAGTCTCTTAATAATGAAAGTCTTATCTGTTAGCTGCTGTAGAGTAAGCTTCTCTGCTCTCCTGGAACCACACCCGTGCGTGCACAGAAAATATCAGGATCCAGGTTTAGAAGTCTTATTTGGTGTCTTGCAATCAGCTATGCTGGGCAGAGCTCAAGACCGGTCAGCTCCAGAGATTTGTGTTCTCTTGGTCAGTCTCTCCTGGGAGTCTCATGAACACTCCTCTGTCTCTCCAAAGGTCAGCTCTCAGTCAGAGCTAAGGAGTCACTTCCTGTCTCAAAGGCAGGCTTTTACTACCACCTCTAATCAGGCAGGTGGTGTTAGTTAATTTGCTACCAGCAGTTAACCACCACACTGCTGGATTAGAGGCACATTTGTGAACAGGGATAAGTCCCCTGTTACATCGCCCAATAGGCAAATGGCAGCTCACGCATGCGCCTGTCAGCACGTCCTGAACAGCAATACCGGCTCCCTACCTGTTCCGAAGCTGTGCGCAAGCGGGGAGACTATAGAGCCTGTTACAAATGTGTTATTTACATCAGTTATGCACGTATATGACGATTGCAGTACAGTACATGCATTAATAAGTGAAAAAAAGGTACTGCTTCACTTTAAGTACATTTTCGCTTTACATACATGCTCCGGTCCCATTGCGTATGTTAATGCGGGGTATGCCTGTACTGTAATTATGAAACACTTTTAGCCCCATTGGGAGAAAAGCACTATATGAAATAAATTTATTATTATTTGATGTTGGTATGGTATTAATCATGTTCTTGCATTTGATGCGCTTTGTGTAAAGTAAAATATATGTGAGTCATGATAAAATGTATGTAGCCCCCTTTCCCCGTAACTAAGGGAACTACCAGTACTGCTTTTACCTTTTTGGCTACCAGAAGCCCTGAGCCTCCGCCGCTGGGAGCCTGGGGTATCGCTTGGTCGGCTCGGTTTAGCGCCTCCACCTGCGAGGGATCCCAGCGTAGTTGGAGGAGCCCCTCACAAGAACCAATAGTAAACACACATGGGCATATAACAACCGTATTTACTGACATTTTCTGGCAGTTGGTGCACATGGATGTAATACCTCCCTGGTTCTTGCCCAGACAAGGCCAACCGTGCAGCTGAGTCCGTGAATCCGTGACGTGGTCCCACGCCGCGATCTGCCTGATCCTCTCCTGCGCTGATTCGTAGGCGGTTGCCTCTGGAGGGATGTTCACGCTGGAGTGTGCCCCTGTAAAATAGTCTCCGATGATGTAGCCTGAATCTGGTCCCAGACCTCAGGCTATACTTCACCACATGGCGTAGTCACTGTGTCCCTGACACTATACAGTAATGGGGAGTGTCCATGATTATGGGTTTTCCCTGCAGCACACACAAACTACAGTGAGACAGGGGTCTATCTTGGACCTGGGGGAAATCTGGCCTAGTCCAGTGGAGCACTGCTCCCTAGACATTACCTTCTTACTCTCCGTCCTGCTCCCGACTGAACCTAGTACTTCTAGCGCGCCAAAAGTATCAATATCCCCCTCAGGAGCTTGCTGCAGCCCTATTGACTAACCTTGCCCAAGTGATCGGGCCGCCCCATGGGATCCTGTGAGATGTAGTTCCCCTGTGGAGCATTGGTGTAAGATGCCCGCTGCTATTGCTATATCAATGTGCATGCACGCCACTCTCTAATGGCCGCAGGAATGTCGGAACTACTTCTGTGCATGCGCAAGCTCCCTCTGCGCATGCGCGCCTAATCCAAGATGGCGTGCCCTTTACTGGCATTCACCCAGAGCTCCACAGTGTCGGAGCAGCCTCCCTGACCACACGCAGCCCCCCACCGAATTCGCACCTATAGCCATCCACCTCCCAGAGGTAAGAGTGGGACCTGGCTACAACCTAACCCTGGTGGAGACTCCAATGTCCCCGCTTGAGACAACGAATGCACAGCACTCTATTCATTATATATATATACAGTGGTCGACAAATCACCAAAAAATCTACTCGCCGAACAAAAAAATCTACTCGCCACCTAGTACCACATGTGTGCTGCTTGGGCCAATAGGAGCTCGCCACGATGTTAAATCCACTCGCCCGGGGCGAGCAAATGTATAGGTTTGTCGAACACTGTATATATATATATAATGAAAAATGCAGGGTTATATATATATATATATATATATATATATATATATATATATATATATATATATATGTATATATATATATATGTAACAGAGCAGATGGCACACAAATACAGATGAAGACAGGTGCTTAGTCCCATATGAATGAATATAATCAAAGGCTCCTTACCAGGCAGACCAGAGAATCCAGGGAATCCAAAGTAGGCACAGCAAGGAAGAGACAGCACACTTATAGCAAAAAGAATTGTATTAGTAAAGCAGGCACAAAACACCAACGTTTCGGTCCTAAAAACAGGACCTTTATAGCACTCCCTTGATAAAGGTCCTGTTTTTAGGACCGAAACGTTGGTGTTTTGTGCCTGCTTTACTAATACAATTCTTTTTGCTATAAGTGTGCTGTCTCTTCCTTGCTGTGCCTACTTTGGATTCCCTGGATTCTCTGGTCTGCCTGGTAAGGAGCCTTTGATTATATATATATATTATATAATGAAAAATGCAGGGTTATATATATATATATATATATATATATATATATACACAACTTAACATGTATAACTTTAAACAATATTATACATTTCTACAAACATATTGATAACCGAGGCTAGCTTATTGTTAGCTAGCTGCTGAGACTCATAATAAGGTGACCCTCATGAATTGTACGCCACTCTAGTGTGAGGGTGTCTCACTCGTTGGCTCCTGCGAGGCTCTTCTTCAGTAATTCCCACCGGGGAAAGTCTATCATAGTCCTGGGGCCTTGGCCCATCGCTAAGGGGTGAACCAGTCTCTACAAAGTCTCTGAGTGGTAAAAAATGTGGGCTTAATGGGTCAAGTGGGTGGCTTGTTGAAGCCACTAGCAAGGGTACCTAAGGCACGGACCCATTACCCAGTGCTCCTTCAGGAGGTGCCCACCAGTCTCCATTGAAGTTGGTGGAGGTGCCCTCCAAAGGATGTTGTGTGGATTTGGTTGCTGAAATGGGAGTCTCAGCATACTCTTCTGGCTCACGGATAGTTACAGTGGTCTGTGTTTCAAAGTCACTGCCGCCCACTTGTGGAATGGGCAACAAGTGGTTTCTGTGCCAAACCTTTACCCAGCCATCCTTGTCTCGTATGCAGTAGACCGGGAGGCCTGGCATTTGGGATTCTACTTCAAGACCCCGTTACACCAGCAGTCGGTCAGCTTGTGTTTGCAGGGGATCCCTAAATTGCATAGAAGAACAGCGTCTCCAGGACGAAGTTCCCAATATCAGACTATGTGGTCATACCTTCTCTTGTTGCCGGTGTTTAGATGAGCTGAAGCCTTTTCCTCTAGCTGATAGGTGCGATGCAAGCTATCCTGAAGTCGCTTCACGTATCGGTAGTGGGCCATATTGAGTACCCCATCGGTAGATACCCTGAGACGGATGTCTTCAGGCAGTCATGCCTCTTGCCTGAACAGGAAGTATGGTCTTTACCCCGAAGATTCATGCCTGGTGCAATTGTACATATGCACCAGTGCCTCGACATGCTTGCTCCATTTGTTTTTTTTGAGGGCCCTTTAGGGTGCCTAGCATGTCTAGTAATGTTTGGTTGAATCTCTCTGGCAGAGTGTCTCCCTCTGGATTTTACGGAGTGGTCCTAGACTTCTGAATATTTAGCAGCTTGAAAGCTCCTTGATGAGCTTGCTCTCAAAGTCCCTTCCCTGGTTGGAGTGCATCCGATTCGGCAGACTATAGTGTATGAAATACTTTTCCAACAGTACTTTGGCTACTGTGAGAGCTTTCTGGTCCTTTGTTGGGAACAGTTGAGAGTAGCGAGTGTAGTGGTCGGTTATTACCAGGATGTTCCCAATGCCCCTTGATTCGGGCTCGATGCACAAGAAGTCCATGCAGACTACTGTAGCCTGAGCTTTTCAGATGGCCCATTGGGGCTGCACGGGTGGGCAGTGTCTTTTGCTGGATACACCTTAGGCTTTTCTGGCAATGCTGTTCTACGGACTCCTGCATCTTGATCCAGAAGAATCGGTCCCTCACTAACCCGAAGGTCTTGTCCACCCCCAGGTGCTGTGTTTGTCATGCAGGGATCATAAGACATGCTACTGCAGGCTTCGGGGCAGAACCAGCTATCTCCTGTCAAGGTGTGAGCCAGTAACCCTACTCACAGAAAGCTATTTTTTCGACCAATTGGATTTCATCAATGCGATCCAGTGGCTGGTTGATGTCAGAAGGATTTTAAGAGATACAAATCCTACAGCATAAGTTACAAAGAATAAGTTCACCTTTGTCCCCATGTCTGAGAAGGATGAAGAGTGCTTTCCATTGAGAAACCGTATAATATACGATATCATTTATACGAAATCTATATCTATATTTTTGAAACAATTGTATGTCCGTGTCTAGGGGCAATCACATTGGACCTTTGGCCCGTCACTCAGCCTCAGGCCAATGAGATGGCTCCCTTGGCCCACCCGCCCCCACACACCTCTCATTGGCCGGTGTGGTCTAACAGTATATACACACACATATGTCTCACCCCTCCGGATTGCTCGCCCCCCCCACGGCTCTCATTGGCCGGTGCGCTCTAACCCCTGGCCACACTGCTGCTGCCTGAGGTGAGGAATTGCTACTGCTGGAGGGGGGGGGGGGGGGGGGTGTTTGACCCCCCCAGCTCCGTTTTTGCCCCCCCCCCATCTCCGTTTTTGACCCCCCTCCAGCTACGTTTTTGACCTCCCCAAGCTCCGTTTTTGACCCCTCCCCAGCTCCGTTTTTGACCCCTCCCCAGCTCTGTTTTTGACCCCTCCCCCAGCTCCGTTTTTGACCCCTCCCCAGCTCCGTTTTTGACCCCTCCCCCAGCTCCGTTTTTGACCCCTCCCCCAGCACCGTTTTTGACCCCTCCCCCAGCTCCGTTTTTGACCCCTCCCCCAGCTCCGTTTTTGACCACCCCCCTCCCCACCCCCCCACCCCCGACATACACAGTGACAGACACAATGACACACACAGTGACTGACACACTGACACACACACAGGGACAGACACACTGACACACACAGGGACAGAAACAATGACACATACAGGGACAGATACACCCCTGCCCCTGCCTCCCCCCTCACCCCTGCCTTCCCTCCCTCTCCTGCCACCCCCCCTCTCCTGCCACCCCCCCTCCCCTGCCTTCCACCCTCCCCTGCCTTTCCCCCCCTCCACCCTCCCCTGCCTTTCCCCCCCTCCCCCCCATTTCCCCCCTCCCCTGCCTTTCCCCCCCTCCCCTACCTTTCCCCCCCTCCCCCCTCCCCTGCCTTTCCCCCCCTCCCCCCTCCCCTGCCTTTCCCCCCTCCCCTGCCTCCCCCCCTCCCCTGCCTTTCCCCCACTCCCTCCCCCCTCCCCCCATCCCCTCCCCCCTCCCCTCCTTCCCCTGCCTTTCCCCCCTCCCCCTCTCCCCTGCATTTCCCCCCCTCCCCCTCTCCCCTGCCTTTCCCCCCCTCCCCCTCCCCTGCCTTTCCCCCCTCCCACCCTCCCCTGCCTTTCCCCCCCTCCCACCCTCCCCTGCCTTTCCCCCCCTCCCACCCTCCCCTGCCTTTCCCCCCCTCCCCTGCCTTTCCCCCCCATCCCTGCCTTTCCCCCCCTCCGACCCCCTCCCCTGCCTTTCCCCCCCTCCCCCCTCCCCTGCCTTTCCCCCCTCCCCCTCCCCTGCCTTTCCCCCCTCCCCTGCCTTTCCCCCCCCTCCCCTGCCTTTCCCCCCCTCCCCCCTCCCCCTCTCCTGCCTTTCCCCCCTCCCCTGCATTTCCCCCTCCCCCTCCCCCCTGCCTTTCCCCCCTGCCTTTCCCCCCTCCCCCCTTTCCCCCTCCCCCCTACTCTCCCTCCCCTGCCTTTCCCCCTCCCCTCCCCTGCCTTTCCTCCCCCTCCCCCCCTTTTCCCCCCCTCCCCTGCCTTTCCCTCCCTCCCCTGCCTATCCCCCCTCCCCCCTCCCCTGCCTTTCCCCCCTCCCCGCCTTCCCTCCCTCCCCCCTACCCCCCCTCCCCTGCCTTTCCCCCCCCTCCCCTGCCTTTCCCCCCCCCTCCCCTGCCTTTCCCCCCCTCCCCTGCCTTCCCCTCCCCCCCTCCCTGCCTTTCCCCCCCTCCCCTGCCTTTCCCCCCTCCCCCCCTCCCCTTCCCCCCCTCCCCCCTCCCCTTCCCCCCCTCCCCTGCCTTTCCCCGCCTCTCCTGCCTTTCCCCCCCCTCCCCACTTCCCCTGCCTTCCCCCCCCCCCTCCCCCACTCCCCTGCCTTTCCCCCCTCCCCCTCTACCCCCCCCTCCCCTGCCTTTCCCACCCTCCCCTGCCTTTCCCACCCTCCCCTGCCTTTCCCCCCTCCCCTGCCCCCCTCCCCTGCCTTTCCCCCCCCCTCCCCCCCCCCCCCCCCCTCCCCCCTCGCCTCCTCCCCCTCCCCTTCCCCCCCTCCCTCCCTCCTCGCCTTTCCCCCCTCTCCTGCCTTTCCCCCCTCCCCCCTTCCCCTGCCTTTCCCCCCCCTCCCCTGCCTTTGCCCCCTCCCCCCTCCCCTGCCTTTCCCACCCCTCCCGCCCTGCCTTTCCCACCCCTCCCCCCTCCCCCCCTCCCCTGCCTTCCCCCCCTCCCCTGCCTTTCTCCTCCCTCCTCCCCTGCCTCACCCCCCTCCCCCCCTCCCCTGCCTTTCCCCCCCCTCCCCTGCCTTCCCCCCCTCCCCCCTCCCCTGCCTTCCCCCCTCCCTCCCCCCTCCCCTGCCTTCCCCCCCCCCTCCCCTGCCTTTCCCCCCCCTCCCCTGCCTTTCCCCCCCTCTCCTGCTTTCCCCACCTCCCCCCACCTCCCCCCTCCCCTGCCTTTCCCCCCCTCCTCTGCCTTTCCCCCCTCCCCCCCGCCTTTCCCCCCTCCCATGCCTTCCCCGCCTCCCCTGCCTTTCCCCCCCTCCCCTGATTTTCCCCCCTCCCCTGCCTTTCCCCCGGCCCCTGCTTCTACCCCCCGCCCCTGCCTTACCCCTCCGCCCCTGCCTTTCACCCCCCTCCCCGCCCCTGCCTTTCACCCCCCTCCCCACCCCTGCCTTTCACCCCCCTCCCCACCCCTGCCTTTCACCCCCCTCCCCGCCCCTGCTTTTCACCCCCCTCCCCGCCCCTGCTTTTCACCCCCCTCCCCGCCCCTGCTTTTCACCCCCCTCCCTGCCCCTACCTTTCACCCCCCTCCCCGCCCCTGCCTTTCACCCCCCTCCCCACCCCTGCCTTTCACTCCTTCCCCGCCCCTGCCTTTCACCCCCCTTCCCGCCCCTGCCTTTCACCCACCCGCCGCCTGTACTCCCGCCACCTCCCACCTCTGCCTTTCACCCGCCCTCCCGCCTCTGCCTTTCACCCACCCACCGCACTCCCGCCTCTGCCTTTCACCCACTCGCCACCCACATGCCCGCCGCCCTCCCCCCTTTCACCCACCCGCTGCCCGCACTACCGCCACCTCCTGCCTCTGCCTTTCAGCCACCCGCCGCCTCACACCCCTGTGACCCACAGCCGCCGCCCTCACTCAACAGACACCTGCCGCCTCTCACCCACCTGCCACACTCGACACACACCCGCCGCCTCCTGCCCCTACGCACCGACATAACTGACTAGCCGCCGCACCCACTCACCACCCACCCGGCGCCTCCCGCCTCACACCCACCCGCCACACTCACACACCTACGCACCGACATCACTGACCAACTGCCGCACGCACTCACCAGACACCCGCCACCTCACACCCGCTCACACCCTAGCGGGATTCCCACCCACAGCCAGCACTCCACTACCCACCCGCCACCCGTACTGAACACCCACCCGATGCCTCATAGCCACTCACACCTCACATTTTTACATCACTTATGTCACCAAAATATACATTGTACTGTGGTGTGTTTACAATAAACCATTTTTAAACAACAATATCGTATTACATTTTCTTCCATGTTTCTTTTCAACTATTTATAAATAATACCTATTACAGATTTACATCCCGGGTAACACCGGGTATATCAGCTAGTATTCATTATTGAAAAGTCCCACGTTAATCTGTGTAGGAATGGACTGTCCTCTGCAAGAAGGTACAGTAGGTATAATACTGTACTTCCTCTGAGTTCATACATGAAATATAAGAATATCGATACATATTGGTCCTTTTTACTAAGCAATGCTATTCTAGAAGACACCTTCTTGTTCAAAGAAGATACTTTATGTCCCATTCACTTCAATGGAATAGCACTGTAATAGGGACTTATCCCTGTTAAAGTAAAAGTGCCTCTAAATACTCTGAGGAATCCAGAAGGGAGGTGGTTAATTGTAGCCAGTCAATTAACCAGGCTCCACCTGGCTAATCAGCTCTAGAAAAGCCTCCTGTGGGAAACTGCCAAGAGAAATTCCTTGGCACACAACTGTGCTGACACAGGACAGAGACACTACTTAGCACACAAGGGTGCTGACACAGGAGAGCAGAGAAGCCTGCACAAAGACTCCTTAGCACCTGTCAGAACTGTGCTGACAAAGGAGAGCAAAGAGAGAGGGGAGAGTCTTGAAGCACACACCAGACTGAAACGCCTGAATCTGGAGGCGCCGGACCAGCACAGTCAGATAAGACTTTCTTATATATTTCTCCCTGACAAATATGTTATATGTTTTTGGACTGGGAACGGGCCTATCACGCCAGTCAGAGATAGTTAGGGCATGTACTGTCTAGTTAATCTCCAAAGAGGAGTAGGTGTTTGTTTATTTGGTTTTCGTGTGCTGTACAGTGCTTAAAGGGACAGGCTCAAAAAAGTCATGTTTTAATTTCACCCAAATCCGTCTCCATTAGTGTACCTCTGCACACATCTCTTACAAGCACCAATTAGTGACTACAGTATGGGGCAATGTCTTAAAGAATCTCTCCTATGAGCACTGATACTTGTACTATATATATATATATATATATATATATATATATAGTGCAGAATAAATGAGTTCTTCAGTATTAGGTGATACCTTTTTTATTGGACTAACAATTTATGTCATAGGACAAGCTTTCGAGAGTTCTCCTCTCTTCTTCAGGTCAGCAATACTGATTTACACAGGAATCAATGCTAAAACAGTGTAGAGAAAAAAAATTTAAAAAAAAGATATTTACTGTAGATAAGGTCGGGTGTTAAGTGTTTGAAGCCAGGGGACAGTGTCAAAGAAAGGTGGGGAGGGGAAGGGATGCTGGGGGAGGGGGGGGGGTGGGGGGGAGAGAAAGTGTGGATAAGAATAGAGGCAAGCAGGATAATTACAGACAATTTTGGTAGGGTGTGAGAAAACCCATGTCCACATTAAGTCCTTTGGTTTTGGTGTCAAAGAGTCTTATCATTCTGAGCTCAAATGTTTTCCGTTCTTGGGTGCTTTTAAACATTCCATTGAGGATTTTGATTTTTATATATATATATATATATAGCCATGCATAATAATGGTATATTGCTTTCCTCTCTGTTGGCAGTAAGTCCTGGTAAGAACAGGTATGCCAGCAGTAGTTATAGAGGTTTTCCCTCATCCAATGGTGATGTGCCCTATGTATGGAGGGGAGTGGCTGTATGCTCTGAGTCCCTGGATAGTGACATCAGGGATGCGCCTGCCTCCTGAAGTATATAAGGCCCAACACAGAGTTCTAGCAGTGTGTTCCAGCAGCTGTGGAAAGTTGTTGGGAAGTTGTATTGCCTGCATAAGGGATTGTAGGAACACTTTGTGACCCTAGTGACGTAACTAGCGGTCCAGGTTGACCAATCAGCCTGTCTAAGCCACTCTGTGTCCAGGGACCTGGCACAGAGAGGGTCTCCCTAGGAGAAGGGGGAATCCCACTTCAATTCAGGAGGGCGTACCTGGCGAAGGGACAGCACGGAGGGATGTGCGGCTAGAGCCGGCAGCTGCATGGGGCAGTCTGCTACATCACCGTCTACAATAAAGATGACCTTGTTAAAGATACCCCCACTGTGTGAGTGTGAAATTACTCAGCAGTGGATGGCACCACCAAGAAGGAGTTCCTCACCAGGACCATCTCCCTGCGGAAGCACAGATCCTGATGAGGTGGAGGCGCTGCACATGATGTAAGTTGAACTTGCACCCACTACCTCAGCTACCTGTTCTGTTGAAAATCCCCTACTAACATCAAGCGGGAGACTCAGGAGTTCTGTTGCCTACAGGTGCACCACCAAACACACACGTAATGGGGGTTGGTTATTAAAATACCCGGGCCAATGTGAGATTTTGGGGGGGGGAAACCCGTTACAATTGGAGGCGCTGCTGAGATATATATATACCTATCAACAGTACAGGCTTTTGCTAGGCACACGCTAGGAAACAGGGAAAGTGTATGCTGCCACTTTGTGCTGCGTTGGGATGGAACCGCAGGAGTAGCCTGGGAACCTGAGAGGAGTGAGTGGGTCTGGAGAGGGGCTATAGCTGTCCGAGTCACCTTGAGGTCGGTAGGGGTATGACGCCAAAAGGGAGAGCTTGTTAACTAGGTCAGGTGTCCTGGAGAGGGTCTGCACTAGGCTGACTAAGAGAGGTAGACGCCCAAGTACTGCATGGAAGCCCCAGAGTACTCTAGCCATTCCAGATCACTTACCGAAGGGAGCACAGACTGGGAGGAAGGAGATACAGTAGACACTGAGAGAGTGAGCCTAGCCTGAGGTAGTGCAAACACGAGTTAGACATATGTTAGGTACACGAGGTGGTGCACAAGGCATGTTTATTGTACGGATGTGGTAGCTGCCCCGCAGAGCGGAGCTCCATGTACAATAACCCAATATACCGTGAGCAAGAAGTGACCGTCGGAATGGAGGTTCTGCAAAGAGCAGAAGGTCCAGGATGTCGGGACGAGGAAGGAGAACAAGCTACAGGAGAGACTCTTGTGTATTTGCTATGGAATGGCGTGAAAGCTGTGGCTGCGCCGTGTTTGTCATGCCTATGTTCTCGGGATGATACCCCTGAGAATAGTGAGGACGACAGCCTTGCGAGATGGGAGGAACGAAATGGACTTTGTTACACACCAATTAACAAACAGCCAGACGCTAAGTCAAATACAAAAAAGGACAGTGCTTACCAAAATGGCGGTTCCCGCGTTCCCGGGACACCGCGTGGGCCAGCTGCAGAAAGTCTTGCAACTCTGCAGTTTGCAAATTGTTGGCCAGGATTGGCGGCAACGAGAAAACTCCACCCAGTTGGGGAGTTTGGCGCGAAAGCTGGAGCCGCGCCCTCATGGACTATGACTCACTCAGCCCCTGTGCTGGGTCAGCCTACAAAGCGGCGAGACATCCCCCTAGTTTCAACCAGGGTGAGTGGTCTAAAGTTCCACCGGATGCTGATGGAGGAAGTGGGGGGAAGTACAGCTCAACCATCCCCTGCACTTCAGTTGCGAAGAGCCATTGATCACTACAGACCACTAGGACGAGTGCTCCCGTTGGTGACCATGGCTGAGCAAGCGGAGAAAGTGGAACAGAGTCCCTTGATATCAACCCACCCCTACTCGGCTCCAGGAGGCTTCCTGATTATCCGAGTAGAAGGTGTGGAGACAGTGGTCTGTCTCTGCCTGAAGTGCAGACAGCCTGGTGGAGCCATGGGCAGTGAGGCTCGATGCCCTCACTGTAGCCTGCAGTACATGTGGCCCATGACGGCTTTTGTGCCAGTACAAACTGTAGGGATGAGACATCCTACCCCGACGTTGGCAGCGGAGCTTCCGGGTGCTTTGTGGAGGGAGAGTGCAGATCCCGCTGAGCAGGAACCTGGCCGGGTTCTCCATCAGGAGAAACCAAATCATCGTAGAGGTGACCGGGAAGGAGCCCATAGACGGTCCCCTACTGGAATACCCCGACCAAACTGTAAATTAGAGTCCTCGGACGAGGAGTGTGCCAGGCTGGCAGAGGCACAGGACTTGTTAGAGGAGTACCATGCTACTGGTATTCCGTGGCGAGATGCCATTCCTCGTGGTGTGGAGACACGGAGTCGAGTGTCTCCAGTGCCACGACAACCCGATCGCCGGAGTCCCACTGCCGTGGTGACTAATGGGTCGGAAGGAGGTCAATCCACCCCGACCCTGCGGAGCAGTAGGTTAACTCCGTGCTTACCGCAGATTCCGGGGGTGGAGGAGAGCGAAGAGCGGAACCAGGGTCAAGCTGGACCGCGCAGCAGAAGGGCGTTGCCGGATATCCTCGTGGAGGAAGAGGTCTCGCTTGGGGACCCAACCCAAGATGGCGTCGCAGCACGTGCGGATCCCGAGGCAGTTACGGACGACCTGAGCGGTGTTGAGTGGGAGGCAATTGCGCCTCTACGGTCGAGCAGTGGGAGTCGATCCCCTACGGACAGCAGACGGAGTGGGCGCTCGAATGGGAGAACGAGAGGATCCACTACCGAAGGACAGAGCGAACATTGTGGCGAACGTGAGTCTGGTGTTGCGGAGGAGCAGGCCGTGACCCTGCCAGCAGCTACCGTCCAGTCCTGTCCCCCAACCCTGTCCATCCCCAGGGTTAGCCCCAAGGCCCTAGTTCAAACCCCTGTCCCTGTCACCTGTTCCTTCGGGTCTACCTCTAGTTTGGGTGTGTTAGAGGATTCCCAGGGTCCTATCCCAGAACAGACTGGAAGCCTGGACTGGGGAACTTCCGATGATGGATCGGAGGGTGGAGGGAGGATTTCTCGACGAGGGTCGATAATTAGCGAAAGCTATAGTGCGCTGAGCATTGAGGGCGGACACTGGTCGCAGCGCAAGGAAAGGGTTATGCGATCTGAGGGTACTTCAGGGGTATCCTCGGCCGGGCCTGATGATGAGGAGGAGCCACTAGAACCTAACTCCGAGGAAGTACGGGAAACTAGGTGGTGGGCGCCGTTATATGAAGGTTATGTCGCCTGGCTTGACCGCACCCATTTTCTTCTAGAAATTGAGGGGGTGGTTGATCACTGGTGGGCTCCCGGAGATTTCGATGATGAGGCATAGCTTAGAGCGCTAAGGATAAGATGGGACCGAACACCAGGAGGTCTTATTACCCCAAAGGGATCTGAAGGGTTAGATGATCCTGTGGAGTCAGATGAGCCCCTGTCATGGGTGTTGCCGGGAAAGGCTGGGCAAACTAAATTAACCAGGACTTGCCGAGCTGAACGGGCTATTGCAGCCAAATATAAGAGGTCACATGGGCTCGAATACCCCTGTGTCCCCGAACCTTTAATGAGGGAAATAGAAGAGAATCGAGAGAGGTGGCTCCGAAATGATATTGAATATTACATAGTTAATAAGGGAGGAGCCATTAAGGGAGTCCAGGCTGAGCAGAGGGTCTCCCAACTCATGCGGGTCTGGAAGATAGGGCGCAGCGTGTATATGCACAAGGTGGTATACTGTAATGAGCGGGGACTGCCACGAGAGTATAGTGTAACCGTTCATGATGCAGCGGGGCGGGAGGTGAAGAAACCAGACCCTCTGCACTATTATTACACTGGCGACACACTTTATTCGAGCTCGGCTAGTCCCACGAATTCGGGTATACCCGGGTGTATTGAGGTTTGTGACTGTTTTCTGCCCGAGTGCATTGAGTTATTTTCCGGCAGGGATTGAAGCATTTTATTCCCGCTGGCTGCAATACTGCACAGTACATATATATATACTGCATTACAATTCATGAATTTATGCCATTTGGTAGACACGCGAAGCATTGCAGCCTATTAAATCCTAATCATTATCATTTAACAGATCAGCCGCCCGTCAGCCAGGCATGAACCCAGGCTGGGAAGGCAAATGCAACGGGGCTTGTCAGAGGTGAGGAGCGGCGCATTCCAGGTATCTGCCAGGTACATACCGGGTATTTGCTCGAATAAAGTGTGTCGGTGCAGTAGGTCCGTTAACGAGTGGTCTGCCTTTTTCTTTACTGCTTACTGCTGGTCAGTGAGCGGATGTTCTGTCATTATTATGAGGATGTGACAATGTTTAAATGCTAAGTTTGTGTGTTCTTTTTCAGTGTTTCCTGGAGCAAGGTACACCAAATTTAGGACCCAGCCAGGATGGTGAGGATTCACCAGGAGGAGTATATAGCCATGCATAATAATGGTATATTGCTTTCCTCTCTGTTGGCAGTAAGTCCTGGTAAGAACAGGTATGCCAGCAGTAGTTATGGAGGTTTTCCCTCATCCAATGGTGATGTGCCCTATGTATGGAGGGGAGTGGCTGTATGCTCTGAGTCCCTGGATAGTGACATCAGGGATGCGCCTGCCTCCTGAAGTATATAAGGCCCAACACAGAGTTCTAGCAGAGTGTTCCAGCAGCTGTGGAAAGTTGTTGGGAAGTTGTATTGCCTGCATAAGGGATTGTAGGAACACTTTGTGACCCAAGTGACGTAACTAGCGGTCCAGGTTGACCAATCAGCCTGTCTAAGCCACTCTGTGTCCAGGGACCTGGCACAGAGAGGGTCTCCCTAGGAGAAGGGGGAATCCCACTTCAATTCAGGAGGGCGTACCTGGCGAAGGGACAGCACGGAGGGATGTGCGGCTAGAGCCGGCAGCTGCATGGGGCAGTCTGCTACATCACCGTCTACAATAAAGATGACCTTGTTAAAGATACCCCCACTGTGTGAGTGTGAAATTACTCAGCAGTGGATGGCACCACCAAGAAGGAGTTCCTCACCAGGACCATCTCCCTGCGGAAGCACAGATCCTGATGAGGTGGAGGCGCTGCACATGATGTAAGTTGAACTCGCACCCACTACCTCAGCTACCTGTTCTGCTGAAAATCGCCCTACTAACATCAAGCGGGAGACTCAGGAGTTCTGTTGCCTACAGGTGCACCACCAAATACACACGTAATGGGGGTTGGTTATTAAAGTACCCGGGCCAATGTGAGATTGGGGGGGGGGGGAAACCCGTTACACACACATATATATATATATATATATATATATCTCCTGTAGAGTCTAAGATGTAACTCTTGTTTTTTTTGCAATTTCTCTGAGCATTGCACGGTCTGACCTTGGGGTGAATTTGCTGGGACGGCCACTCCTGGGAAGATTGGCAACTGTCTTGAATGTTTTCCACTTTTGAATAATCTTTCCCACTGTAAAATGATGGACTCTAAATTGTTCGGAAATGGCTGTATAACCCTTCCCAGATTGACGGGCAGCAACAATTGTTCTCTGAGATCATTTCTGATGTCTTTCCTCCTTGGCATTGTGTTAACACACACCTGAATGCTCCAGACCAACAAACTGCTAAAACTTCGGCTTTTATAGAAGTGATCACACTTGCTGATGATCAATTAATCAGGGGCATTTGATTAGCAGCACCTGTCTGCTACTTAGCATCTTAATTCCTATGGAAGCAGTAAGGGTGTACTTAGTTTTTCACACATAGCTTCTCCATTTTGGCTTTATTTTTGTTAAATCATGACACGGTGTAATATATCATGTGTTGCTGTTCATCTGAGGTTGTATTTACCTAATTTTTAGACCTGCTGAGGAACAGATGATTGTTATTATGTCCTGATATGTAAAACCATGGCATTCAAAGAGGGTGTACTTTCTTTTTCACACAACTTTATATATATAACACACACACACACACACACACACACACACACACACACACACACACACACACACACACACACACACACACACACACACACACACACACACACACACACACACACACACACACACACACACACACACACACACACACCTACCTTTGTTGATTTGTATATAATCACAAACACATGCCCCCAATTAGTGCGTTGACCACTTTAGCCACTAAGTATTTTATATACATATAGGAAGTGTCCCCTACTGTGCCTGATTTTTCCTGCAGGGAAAAAGAGAACTGTTACACACAGACATAGATGCTGTTAATCGGGTAGAGAATATCGTGCAGACCCTGCTGCCTCGGGGCAGGTACAGTGCATACAGATAGGATGGAGACCTCCAGAAGAGGGACCGCCCTCATGCACTATACATTCACACCTGGGAGCCAGCTTTGCTTCCATTGCAAAGATAACTCTGACATGTTGCTGACCCCGTTTCCTCGCAGCCCCAGCTCTGCTGTGGCGAAGGCCACGCCCCCCATTATCCCCCGCCTGCTTTGATTGGACAAGACGCATCCTAATAATGACTTCATTCAGCTCCCCTCCTGTCCCCATCATCTCTCCTGTGAATGAACAGCCAGCCAACGCTTCCTTTGCAAGTAGAAAAGAAGAGTGAGGAGCAGCTCCACTGAGCTCCAATCGCTGGGATTATCTGGACATCACCTGGTGCATAGAAACTCTCAGGACCCCCACACCCTGTAACCAGGCAGCTTGGGGGGGACTTTCATTGGCTGGAGTTATTGACCTGTAAACGCAACATCCACAAAAGACGTCCACAGGGCTTGTAGTGTTGGGTGGCACTTGGCTCGGGTTGGAGGAGATACTGTAGGTGGTCTTTTTTTTTTCTTCCTAATTGGGGGGCCTTCACCAGCAGCCAAAACGCCTCGTGCGGTGCTCCGAGTGAAAAATGGGGCGGCCAGGCACCCCAAACCCCCGGCAGAACCGGGGAGTGCCCCGGGCATGTTCATGGAGAGGTCGCAGAGCCGGATTAGCCTGTCCGCATCCTTTGAGGCTCTGGCCATCTACTTCCCCTGTATGAACTCCTTCGATGAAGAAGACGGGGGTAAGGACTCTTGTTTATCCATCAGCTAGAAGGGTCATTGTGTTGTTGGTGATATGAGCTTGGTTATCATGGGGTTTTTATACCTCCCACATCAATTCATGCTAAGCAAAGGTAGTAAGGTACGTCTAGAGCCATACACAGCAGTAGTGTTGGGGTATCACTAACATTGTGACCATCTGATCTCAATTACTATGGACCATCATCTCTAGGGGTTGTATGCGCCTTTTATGGATTGCTAAGTGGAGTTGGTTTGATCCATTGAGAGATCGAGGCAGGAATAATGTCTCCCCAGCAGGATAACACCATATGATCTTGATTGTCATGGATAAACAATCGTTGGATTTGTGAAACCAAGCCAAAAGTGATTGACATAAGATCCTTTACCAAGCCTCGTCACTAGGGTGACCAATCTGATCTTGATTAACAGGAACTAGCAGCGTGCATGTTATGTATCCCACTTCTGGTTTGCATATGGGTTTTATACCCATATAAAACAATGTAACACATGGCAGGGGTGTTAAGGTCAGTTTGGAGACATTGGGATAAGCAGAATTGGGGTCCCTCCAATCGGGTGACCATTTGCTGGTAGGTAGGGAGTACACCTCCAATACCAAGGTGGTATGGGCCAGTGAGAGCAATACTATTGGGTTTCTGCCAAATCTCACCACTATGGTGCCCATCTGAGTCTCCTAACAATGTTCATCCATAGATATAGGGTTTTATACTTTACTTAACAAACAATGCAATAAGAACAGAGGAGCTACAGTATGGTCAATGAACAGCCATAAGCATCTGTAGTGTGTGGGTCTTACTAGTAGAGCAAACTTCTAATCTTTATTTTCAGGGATAAAAATAGCAATGGGATGCATAACCCATCAAGAGTCATACAGTACCATATACAGCAGTAGTTGATGAGTCTCATTGGTAGGATTATACAGTAGGTGAATGTTCTATAACAATGTGCCTTTGAGAGCCTTTAGTTGCAGTAGTGTTAATGTCTCACCACTAGAGTGACAATCTCATCTTCAGTCCCACAGAGAAGCAAACAGGTAGTTAAAGGTTTTGTGACTCCCAAACCTTACAATGCCACACAAACCAGTGGGGGTCTCCAGTGAGAGCCACATGCAGCAGTAGTTGGATTTCTTTAACAGTGACTTGCCCATTACATCTGGATTACCTGAGATGGGCTCAGCCAGTCCTGTTTTACCATAGCGGTTAATGCTCAGTGTCAAGTGAGTAAGATTTATAGATACAGGACAGAACCTTCCTTTTATTATATCCATTTTTTTTTATATAGGCCAAACACTAGTGGGCCATGTACTCGTGCTTTCAACACAGTTGGAATATTTATATTGTAATTATGATTTGAAAAATAAATATACATACTAGAAAAAATCAGGCTAAAATGTCTGCTGAGGAATAGCCTGTTTAATCAAACCAAATTAATCAAATTTTCATGTATTATATTAGTTTTCTAATCATGTTTTTAGCACACAAAGACTGGTTGTTACAACAAGAAAATCCAAATATGTATATAGTATATGTATGTGTATGTTAAAAGTAAACCTGAATGGTGGTGTTTAAAAAAAAAAAAAAAAATCTAAATTTAAGGGCAAATAAAATATCTTTTTAAGGCATTTAATTTGAATGAAGGTCCTTGACAGCTGCTCAGTTATTAGCAGCACTGTTAGAATGCTGATACTGGACCAGGGGTGGCAACCAACAGGTCAAGTTTTAAAGATATCTCTGCTTCAGCATAGGTGGCTCAATCCATTGACTCAGCGAATGACTGAGCCATCTGTGCTGAAGCAGGGATATCCTTAAGACCTGACCTATTCGTGCCCCTTGAAGACTGGAGTTGGCCACTCTTGCTGTATGTTAACCTTTTCACTGCCAGGGATGCATGTAATGTCACAATCGCCTTCTATAGAGGAACAGCCAGGAAAACTCTCCAATTTCATGTACGTGTGTGTGTGTGTGTGTGTGTTTTATATATATATATATATATATATATATATATATATATATATATATATATATATATATATATATATAACAAAAAGCAGCAGCCAGCACTCCAAGCAACAAATGTAAAGTCAAGGTGCATGCTCCATAGAAATCAATATATAAACCCTGTCTTCCCATAAGAGAAGGCACAAAAGCAGCAACACTCAGATAAAGCAAAAAGACATGTATTAGCAGTTACAAAACAGCACACTATAAACCCAACGTTTCGGTCCTAGGCAGGACCTTCCTCAGGGGTTGGGTTTATAGTGTGCTCTTTTGTAACTGCTAATACATATCTTTTTGCTTAATCTGAGTGTTGCTGCTTTTGTGCCTTCTCTTATGGGAAGACAGGGTTTATATATATATATATTTCCTAAGATGTATGAAATGGGTAATAAAGAAAACAGGATCGTCTAAACATATCGCTATCATTTAGGATCAGGAACCCTACAGTTACGGGGTTATGAGTTACTGCCAGTGAATAGGCTGAATCGGGTTGTTCTGTAGCATTACAATGGCAAGAGGTTGAAATGTGCACCTCATTATACACCCCCCACCGGTAATTTAACCCATTAATTACATGGGGTGCCTGCCTGGCTGCCTGTAACACATTATGCATTGCTGGAACATCTGGCACTGATGGGATCCAATCGAATGTATCTTTAATTGGAACAAAAATGTACCCTTTAAATGCTTAAGAGGGCTTGCAGAGTAAAGCAAAAATATGCAATGCCTCCCTTTCTACAATGCATCAAAGGGGTTAATCTATGTGTTCAGTTACAAAAGCCAAGCCACCCAGCAGACCATGGAAACTCAAAATCAAAGCTTAATCACCAACAATAGAGGATCTGGTGTGATTATGTGGAAATCACAATATCAGTAACAAAGATATTACTTTGAAATCATACTGTATAACTGCTGAAAATGTATCTATATGTAATAGCCCATATGAGAAGCGAGCTCTCTCATATGGTTTTGTAGCTTGATAACTATTGGCTGTGGAATTGTGTCAGCTGTAGGGTGACTATATGTCAATGACTCAGAACGCTCTCCTATCGGGAAAACATGGATTGCAATTACAGTGTAACAGCCTGGATAAAACAAATGACATTGACTCTTTGTGTAGCAGAAACACGTGCACTATTTAGACGTTGCCTAAAAGAGCTTGTTTTAGCATGCTTCAGTTAGTACATACATGTGTACATCATACTATTTGTATTTGCTTTATTTCCTTGATCATTTCAGTTTTTATCAATACTACTTGAATAACAATATACGAATAGGAAGCTAAAAATGTCCACCATTTGCAAATCATTACCCAGAATCCTCGTCTGCTGTTAAACCCCTGTATGACGTGACAGTGGATGAAGCAGTTGTGGCAACCTGTGAATGACATACAAATACATTGAGTTTCTTATGTTTGCTAAACATTGCACACGTAGCTGCCAGACACGTAGGTGCTTCCAACATAGTTTTGAAATTGTCTTTACATGTACTTATTTTTCATCCCAATCATATATTTCACTATCAAATCCTCCAGCAGCAGAGGAATGTTTAATATAAAGTAATTGTAGGGGCCTAACGCCTCTGCAATTGCGCTTCAGTTTAACTCATTAAACTAGGATTTCTAACTGGCTGTTAACAAAAGTAGTTTGTATTGTATTTGTAGAGTTATGTCTTCAACTTTGAAACAGACATTAAAATAAATAGGTTATGTGCTCCCTGTCTGACTGCTTTTACTGTATTGGAAATCCCATATATACTGTTAAGCGTAGCAGAGGATTTAAATATTACCACAGACTATGGCAGCAGTGCATATAGTTAATTTCGAGTTGGACAGTGGTGATTGAGCGGCCATTCCCAGAACGTGTAAATAAATGTTGTATTACTACTCAGGTGAAATGTAAGGTTTATATGACAAGGATTTCATTATTAAAAGGTGCAGCCCTACTTCAGACCACACAAAAAAATGTGTGGACATGTAACATAAAATATAGGGCTGTATTTTTCACAGGCCATATCAGTGGTTGAAGTGCCTTCAATAATGTGTGGTACTGTGCCTGATCTGAAGGAATGGCAATCGTGTTATGTAATGGGGCAGGCCTCGTCCTTATCCTACATGCTGACTTTCTAGTTGGTTATTAGATACGTCGCTGACGTGAATACATTTTACCCTATCTGTGAGGGCAAAGAAGATTGAGGGGGGTGAGGTGATTATTAACATACACAGTGAATTTTGTATTAAATTCAACCGTGTGTGTGTGTGTGTGTGTGTGTGTGTGTGTGTGTATGTATGTGTGTGTGTGTAACCCTCCTTGCCCGGATCTAAAGGAGTTTACATTGAGTTGAACTATGCACATGGCAATTTTCAGTCTCTCAGACCTGGTCAGTGTGCTGGGTCAGTGCAGGCTGGGCTCAGTCTCTCAGACCTGGTCGGGGTGCTGGGTTGGTACAGGATGGGCTCAGTCTCTCATACAGTACCTGGTCGGGGTGCTGGGTTGGTACAGGATGGGCTCAGTCTCTCATACAGTACCTGGTCGGGGTGCTGGGTTGGTGCAGGCTGGGAGTGGATATGCAGATAACATAATGATGGGCACCAGGAACTTTTATAATACAATCGAGCGTTATTCACAGTCGTTGATGATAATGCGCGCCATACAAAACGTACTTCACCAGACATTCACTGGTGACAAATAATATTATCACTCTTTGCTTCTTCCCCTGGTAGCTCTCACTCCTCCTCTGGGGAGGTACATATGCTTGTTTCCCTTTGTAATTGTTAGATTGGCAGTCTCCTCCATAGTGTCAATAGTGCCCCATCTCAAGTGGGCCTATGGTGGGAATGCACTGTCCTCTGGGGTCAGTATTCTGTCACTCTATGTACTTCCTACCTTCATAGATATTGGATCGGGAGTTTTCTAAGGACCGTCTGATGAGGCTGATCCAATTATGCTCCGGAGCTACTACTCATAACTTTTATTAAGAACATACTTGTCTTCCCACAAGAGTACGATCTTGGGCCAATACTATAGGTCAGCGGTGCGCAATCTGTGGGGCGCGACCCCCAGGGGGGGCGCGAGACTGCCGACGGGGGGCGCGGGGTTTACAGAGGCCCCGCGCGCTTCCCGAAGGCACTTAAATTAAGTGCCGGGGGAGCTGCAGGGCCTCTGTAAACCATACTTACCCGTGGCTCCGGCGGCTTCCTCCCGGCGTCGCCATGGCAACGCGGCGTCAAAATGACGCTGCGAGGTCATGTGACGTCACGTTGCTATGGCAACGTGACGTCATTACGCCGGAGCGCGGGTAAGTTGGGGTTGGGGGGGGCGCGGGAGCGAGGGGACAGCCGTCAGGGGGGCGCAGAGAAAAAAGTTTGCGCCCCCCTGCTATAGGTGTTAACTATATAGGGCACGTTCCTTAACTGAAAACAATAAATGGTGACAGGAGATCCATAATAAATTAATCTATACACGCAAATGTATTTACCGGACTCATGATGAGGCTTCAGTCTGAGCTCTGAGGAATCTGTTTCTAGAACATAGAAGGGTATATATCGATCCTCTCAATCTCGCTATAGTGACATCACTAATAACCCATTAAGGCTGCTAAACACTTAAAATTACTAGTAACTGGGCACTCACCAACAGTAAATTCGGTTTAAAAAGTTTCAATTCAGGGTACAATCTAATCAAATAAAATTTAAGATTAACTATACATAATCTGCAGAAGAATATTAATTTATTTAACGTTTCAGCTCTCGACCAAGTCTTTGTCTTAAATTTGTCTGTATATACAAATATACCGTTGTGTGAAAAAGAAAGTACACCCTCTTTGAATTCTATGGTTTTACATATCAGGACATAATAACAATCACCTGTTCCTTAGCAGGTCTTAAAATTAGATAAATACAACCTCAGATGAACAACCACACATGACATATTACACTGTCATGATTTATTTAACAAAAATAAAGCCAAAATGGAGAAGCCATGTGTGAAAAACTAAGTTCACCTTATGATTCAATAGCTTGTAGAACCACCTTTAGCAGCAATAACTTGAAGTAATCATTTTCTGTATGACTTTATCTGTATGACTGATGTCTTTCAAATCACTGTGGAGGAATTTTGTCCCACTCTTCTTTACAACGTTGCTTCAGTTAATTGAGGTTTGTGGGCATTTGTTTATGCACAGCTCTCTTAAGGTCAAGCCACAGCATTTCAATCGGGTTGAGGTCTGGACTTTGACTGGGCCATTGCAACACCTTGATTCTTTTCTTTTTCAGCCATTCTGTTGTAGATTTGCTGGTGTGCTTGGGGTCATTGTCCTGTTGCATGACCCAATTTTGGCCATGCTTTAGCTGTCGGACAGATGGCCTCACATTTGACTCTAGAATACTTTGGTATACAGAGGAGTTCATGGTCGACTAAATAACTGCAAGGTTCCCAGGTCTTGTGGCTGCAAACCAAGCCCAAATCATCACCCCTCCACCACCGTGCTTAACAGTTGGTATGAATTGTTTGTGCTGATATGCTGTGCTTGGTTTTTGCCCAATGTGGCTCTGTGCATTATGGCTAAACATCTCCACTTTGGTCTCATCTGTCCAAAGGACATTGTTCCAGAAGTCTTGTGGTTTGGTCAGATGCAACTTTGCTAACCTAAGCCGTGCTGCCATGTTCTTTTTAGAGAGAAGAGGCTTTCTCCTGGCAACCCTTCCAAACAAACCATACGTGTTCAGTCTTTTTCTAATTCTACTGTCATGAACTTTAACATTTAACATGCTAACTGAGGCCTGTAGAGTCTGAGATGTAACTCTCTTGTTTTTTTTTATTTCATTTCTCTGAGCATTGCACGGTCTGACCTTGGGGTGAATTTGCTTGGACGTCCACTCCTGAGAAGATTGGCAACTGTCTTGAATGTTTTCCACTCTTGAATAATCTTTCTCACTGTAGAATGATGGACTTTAAATTGTTTGGAAATGGCCTTATAACCCTTCCCAGATTGTTGGGCAGCAACAATTGCTTCTCTAAGATCATTGCTGATGTCTTTCCTCCTTGGCAATTTGTCATCACACACCTGAATGCTCCAGACCAGCAAACTGCTAAAACTTTGGCTTTTATAGAGGTGGTTACACTTGCTGATCAATTAATCAGGGGCCTTTGATTAGCAGCACCTGTCTGCTACTTAGCTACTTAATTCCTATGGAAGCAGTAAGGGTGTACTTAGTTTTTCACACATGGCTTCTCCATTTTGGCTTTATTTTTGTTAAATAAATCATGACACGGTGTAATATGTCATGTGTTGTTGTTCATCTGAGGTTGTATTTAACTAATTTTAAGACCTGCTAAGGAACAGACGATTGTTATGTCCTGATATGTAAAACCATAGAATTCAAAGAGTGTACTTTCTTTTTTACACAAATGTGTAATATATCTATATCTATATCTATATCTATTAATTTCTCAAAATATATTTTATTTGGTGATCGATGTGACGGTGCTCATCTCCAATCATGAAGCGGACCCACAGGGCTGGGTTAGGGATGCAGAATAACCGACCACTGTCCTGTTAGAGTATCCGTAGTCGGTAAGTAGGCAGGAGGTCAGGGCTGGCGGCAGTGGTGCAAAGTCCAGTAAACAGGCAAAAGGTCAGGGCAGGCAGAGAGCAGCGAGGTCGGGGTCACGGCCAGCAACAGGAAAATCCAAACAGACAAAATGGTAAAGCGTAACAGCTTAGACAACAGGAACTGCAAACATTCGAAACTTGCTCGGTGACTCCCATCAGGAAGTGCAGCCTTATAAAGCAGGCTGCCAGTAACCAAAATGGCAAATTTGAGCAGAAAGGGCAGGCAACCTGGAAAATCCAAACTGGCAGCAAAACTCGGCACGGATCGAGCAGAATACACAGTTGGTCCCCGTTGAGACTTTTGTCAAGGTGTGTGTGTGTGTGTGTGTGTGTGTTTGTGTGTATACAGTATATATTAGAAGAATTTCATAGCCATTCAAGGGTCTTAGAATTATAGTGATTTATTTGTTGAAAGCCAACGTTCCAGTTCTGTTCAAGACTTTTGTTAAGACAACAATGTGAAGGACCTAAATACCCCAAGTGGCGCGCCAAAATGCAAAATGAGCACACAGATGTGAACCCCTGGCAAACAGGAAGTACAAACCCTCCACTACCTAAACGTATGAAAAATCAGTGCAATCATTAAAGGAAAATTATTTAGAAATTCAGAGTGAAAACATTTGAGAGCAAACTATTATATTTTCATTAAATTCATTTCCCTAGGAAGAATACATATGTAAATGCATCAGTTTTATGTCATGTAACTACGGAAGGCATCTATCTAACTTTCTTCCAGGATACAAGGTAGATATTGGATAATAGACTTGGATAACAGTGATGTATGTGACTATGCATTCAATAGGTCGTCCATATATACATTCTTGTAACTGTTTACCAGTGAGGTCTACATCACAAATGTCATGTTGTTTTATATTCACCTTACTAAAATTTCTAGGTTACAGTATGTATTTGTGTACCACTTTGAATACTTGGGGTTATACAGAGCAAGTGCAATGACACTCATGGGTGCACACTGTGACAGCGATATATATTTGACTTATATCATAATGCTGGATCCTATGGATGAGTGATCTCCCTCAAAGGACATCAATCCTATCCATGGACTCTAACTTGACAACTTTAGTTGTAATGTTTTATATTACGTTTTCAAGGTGGCTCAATGTTTGGAGGAAACAATCTCCGCTCTGATTATTCTCTGACACTCTCCATAATTGGATTCCAAGACAAGGATGTCTTCTTCCAAGAGTAATATATATTATGATACTAATGAACTATCTTTGTATAGATCACACCAACCGCTGAGAACACAAACGGGATTCTTGAACAATGAACTTTTGGACTTGGTACAGCCAAGTGATTAAGTTAAGTGATTCTGTTGATAATGAGACTTGGTCTTAATCGGTTTATAAATTTCCCAAGGACTATGGACTGTATCAGCCTTGATATATGCTGTTCCGGCAAGAGCAAATATAAGCTATCAGTAATCAGAACCAAAGGGGGCATCCGCAGCTGAACCTCCCTTTTTGCAGCTCCCTGTAAAGGTTACTTCCTGTTTTTTGTTTTAAAGGGATTTAAATATCCTTCCAATAGGAAACCACAACCAATCACATGGAGACCTCCTATTAGGCAGCGGAACAAGCAAGATTTGTCACCCATTTTGATTTACCTGGAAGGCGCACAGACATCGGTAAGTTTCTTGGGAACCGGGTAAACCCCAGAGCTGAAAATAACATGGTTCAGCTCTGGAGAATCCCCATGTTCACATTCTGTAAAAAAAATAATCAATATCAACAATTAGTTGTCCAGGCGGGACTGCTGCTTTAAACATAACGAGAAAGCGGACCACAAATATCTTATAAATGTTAATGCAAAGTTTGTGCTTTTACAAGATAAAGGGAGGATTCTTTTTATTTTAAAGTAGACCTTATATTCTAAAATTAAGGGTATAGAAAATACGCGTTTAGTTTTAAAAATTAAAAAGTAGTGGTGCTGTTTAAGCCAGTGTTTCTCAGATTAAGTTCTGTGGTACCCTGGAGGGCACAGACACTATCACAAGAGGGTGCCATGGGATTTCCCCTCTCCCAGAGTAGGGAGAAAGCAGAAGGACTGCTATGTGGCTGGCCTCCATCCTGATTGGCTGTTGTTAGGTAATGTAGCCAATCAGCAGGATATGTCAGGAGCATGACCAGTACTGGGGCAGGGCCAAACATATAGGAGGAAACATGGGCAGGGACGGGTGTGTGCAGAGGGAGGTAATGATTGTACCAACTGTCCCGGGGTGAGTCTGTCTTCTGTCCCGGGGTGTGTGTGTGTGTCTGCTTGTTCCAGGGCTGCTTACAGGGGGGAGAGCTGGGACAACGGTCCAAGGCCGTGCAACTGCGGGTGGACCGGCTGGGCAGTGCTGGAAGTTGGGCCGAAGCTCTGTATCTGGCTGCCGGGCCTCTCTTGGCTGCCAGGCCCCAGCGCTGCCTAGCTGTGCCCTTTAATGCCAGCCCCAGCCCCACGTACATTAGTGCCAGAAGTTGGGCCCACCTGAAAATCGGGCCCAATTCCTACATCTGCTCGTGGGATCGGAGCAGCACCACCTTGGGCTTCCCCTCCAAGGTAAAATAGTGTGTGTGTGTGTGTGTGTGTGTGTGTGTGTGTGTGTGTGGAGGAGGGTGTGAGCAGACGAGGGGTTATTAAGTTTGATCAGAGGAGGGGGGTTATTGAATGGGGAGGGTGGTTACTGAGTGCCAGGTGGGGGGTATTGAGTGTGTGGGGTATTGTTGTGGGTTTGAAAGGGCTTTTGAATATGTGAGGTGTTATTGAGTGTGAAGAGTGGGGGTATTGAGTAGGAGGGTGGGGGATTATTGTGTGGGGAGTGGTCTGCACTATTGTAGGGGCGCCTCAGTAGGTATGAATAGGGGGGCCTCGAGAAAAATAAGGTTGAGAATCACTGGTTTAACCCTTTGAGTGCTGGCACTCCAATCATGTGACCACTTCGAGAACTGCTTCAAACAAACTATAAAGTAAATAGTAACAAACAAATTTGTACAACCCAAGAAACCACTGACCTAGGAGTCAACGGTCTTTGGAAAAAAACATCGGTTTTAATTTGACTGGTATTTATTCAAATTCCTAAAAGGGGGAGTAGTCTCTGTAATACAGTCCCGTTAATTCTCACTGATTTGTTCTGTTGGGTTTCACTGATTTTGGAGTCTTGTCTCCCAGAATGTGAGCATCTGCAGCCTTGTCGACTGCGGCAGCGTCTCATAGTTATATAGTTACATAGTAGATGAGGTTGAAAAAAGGCATACGTTCATGAAGTTTAACCTATGCTAAATTTAGACCCTCAACCCTTTGAGTGCCGGAGGGGTTGTGCTGACTGAGTGCCATGGCCCACTCCGACACTGTGTGGGTCATGTGACCGTGTGCCCATTGTGCAGGAATCGGAAAAGGAGGAGTCCTCCATTTCACTACTGGGGAGATTGCGTCCTTTGCTCCATGGGAACTCTGTACTGCCTGTGTGCGTCGCTCCAATCACTGACAAGTATATAGGAAAAAGGCAAAGGATTGGTGGGACAACGGATTCTTCATGCTGTCCCACCAATCCTATGGCTTTTTCTTGTAACCAATGAAGACCTGGGCATTTTGTAAACACCCCTTTGTAGTATGTAAATAGAATTTCCAAGTGTAATTATTCCCCTCCTTTCCCAAAGAGCTTGCGGTCTAATTTGTGGAGTATGAGAGTCGGGCTGATAAAGTGTACCACACCTTTCCCTTGAATATTATAATTATTTTAAAGAGGCAACCCAACGAGGCAATTTTTGTGTGCAAATGTATTTTCTTTTTAACATAGGATCAAAGCAAGGGGGTCGCTGGAGCTGAACCCCATTAATTTCTGCTCCGAGGACCACGTGCTTATGGGTATACAGACCTCTGTAGGAAGTGCTCTGATCGGTTTGCAGGGATCCGGTAAAGGCCATTTTTCAAAGCTCCCGCTTTCTGAGGGCCAATAGGAAGCCGTGACATCATCCGGTGCAGCTTTCAATTGGCCCACGTGACCAGGGCCTTTAAACTTTGTGGAAATCCCAGCACCTCCTTCGGAAGTTTGTATCTCAGGAAGCACGGGGTCCACAGAGCTGAAATGAATGGGTCTCGGCTCTGCAGACACCCCCTACTGCAATCCTATATTAACAAATAATAAATAAAAGTGCATGAATTGGACCTTTAAGTTGGCATGACATCATTTAAATCATTAATGAAAAATTGGAGAAGCAAATTGAAAATCATGCAGATTTTCATATTTAACATTTAGAAGGAGCTTTGCTGTACTCATTAAGGGGACAGGCTGCTGAGACCCATTGCACATTAAAAATGCTGAAACATTTCATGTTTTAAAGCCTCTATTGTTTTGAAATGCTTAGCAAAGCCAAATATTTATTAAAATATGTTGAGATATATAAAATATCAGTGAATCTTCCATTCTCGTGTTAGCCTCTGAATAAAAGATATCTACCTCTAACAGTATGATTGAGGGTATAGCTGTGCAGAGGAGATACATTTGACACTAATCATTGATTTAAAAAATGTAGAAATGACAAAACCATTAGAATAATGAAAATCAATAGCAGAATTGCCAAATGCCAGATAAGCTAATACACGGGTTTGCTGACATGTTAAATACATAAATACACAGCATAATTGGTGGAAATACATAAATGTATTGTTGACTATTGGCTCTCTCTCTCGCTCTCTATCTCTCTCACATGCTCTTGCGCGCTCTCCCTCGCACTCTCCCTCTATCTCTCTCTACCCCTCTCTCTCATATGCAGCAGGGCAGTCTAGGTCAGACCCTGGTGTCAGCTCTTTTTTTTTTTGACCTTGGGCAAATCACTTTATCTCCCCCAGGCACACAAAAAATAGTTTGTAAGCTCTATGGGTCAGAGACTCGTGGCTGCAAAAATTCTGGAGTACACTGCCAGTGCCATACAAGGCAATACTATTATTATTATATAAACATATATGTACTTATATAGTGTGTGTGTGTGTGTGTGTGTGTGTGTGTGTGTTTTGTATTTATAGCAAATAAAAATATTACTTGTGAGCACATTCACATGTCTTAGACAGGTCTGCATCCCTGCCTTTCACTATTATCACCTAGCATACAGTGCTTCCACTGCAGCAAGGGCTTCTGGTAAATGTCATGCAAATGAGCACACAATGTCAACTTTTGCCTCAAATCCATTTTTACATGGAACCCTTATAAGCGTCTGCACTCTGCATTACACAGCTTTCAGCACAGCCTGGGTGTTGATGCATAGCCAGTAAACCTACTCATTGACAGCTGTTTTGACCTTTTTGGCTCTGTAATTTTGAGTCTGGGTAGGTTTCACCACATTTAGCTAACTTATGGTGTGTGAAAAAGGTGACAAAAAAACTTGTAAAGCATATAGCAAATAAAAATATTGCTTGTGATTTACTGTGTGCTCATTTGCATGTCATTTCCCAGAATCCCTTGCTGCAGTGGAAGCACTCTATGGTGAAAAGCAGGGCCACAGACACAGACACATTTTAAAATGTAAGCTGTGTAGAGCAGGGATTCTAATTCCTATTGTTATACGCATTCAGGAGACTTGGTACCATGGTGCATTATGAATCTGTACTGTCTGTATTCTGATTCTGGAAAGCGCTGCATACATTGGGGGACTGTATAAATAGTTGCAGAATGTATTCAGCGCCGCGTGTATTAACTAAGTCAAAAGTGGTGCAATTGTGGTTTCAAAAAAATCACCATATGTGTTACAGAAACCAATTATATTGCAAGGGATTTGGGGCCATATTCGCTAAGCGGTGCATAGACATTGTGGTTTTGGTAACAGCTGACAGCCCATTTAAGTCAAGGACCGGTACGATGTAATCCAGCGCGTGAAGGGGATTTATGGCGGGTAACTATGGGTCATGATATTTCTTTAGTAGATGTGCAGTTTCGTTTCCCTCGATGCATAAACCCCAAATGGCTTTCCCTGGAAATACAGCAGCTTTCCTTTTTTATGCCCATAAAATCTTGAACGTTATATTGTTTTAATTTTTCTGACTTTTTTTTTTTAGCGACCTATTTTTTTTTTATGTTCACGAACTGCAGTGCACATTGTTTGTACTCACAAGGTCTTCACTCCTGATGCACAGTAAGAACGGTGTTTATTGATGCTGTACGCTGTGGAATTGTTTAGAATTGGATACACTGGAGAAATGTGCAATAAAGCACAGGGAGCTCGGGATCGAACATTTACGTATAAAAAAAGGGGCTGTGGTTATAAAATAGGTCATTATGTATTAGTTTCTGCCGGAGCTGCAGGCTAGTGGCATTTAGTCATCTGTATATAATCAAACCACTGCATACATATTCTATAGGGGTGTTATCGCGCTACTCTGTGCAGATAATTATTGTAACATTCCAGCTCTTTCGGCGAGTACTTAGAAAACCAAGAAATAAGGCTGCAGACCCTATAGTAGGAATTAAAGTCCGTATTCATAAAAAAAATGTATTCTCATAGTGCTGTGCTGATTGCGCTGGAAATTTCGCTGCGTTTAATGGTAGTGGCTGAGATAACTCCACTGCAAAATGCACTTTACTTTTAAATGACACTTTTCTTGTCAAAATGTTGATTATAGTGTGTATTGAAAAAAGTCGTTTTAGAGAATGATTTGTCTTCAATTTTAAACAAACAAAGAAGGATGGGGAGCCGTGTTTGTCCTTCCATATAGTAACAAAAGAGGGGGTACAAAGGGCATTCATTCATTTCTGCCATCTGGCGGATATGCGAAGAACTGCACCCAAAGAAATCCGAATCCAGGTTATGCAAAGAAATCCACAACGGTAAACACAGGTGTAATTGGCGGCATTCACGGCATCGGAAGAATAACGCATGAATCCTGCGTGGAATACAGCAGAGTTCACGAAAACGGCTCCATGAAATGTTCGAATAATGGCCGCTGCATCTGTTTGATACCTTTTTATAGCACCAACAAGCAGTTGATATGTTCCACGCTTTCCAACCTCTCAGGGTGTTTCACCGGGTAACCTGAGAGGTTGGAAAGCTTGTAACACATCAACACATCAACTACTTGTTGGTGCAATAAAAGGTATCATACCCCCTTCTCCCTCTCCCTCCTGTTTTTAGTATGTGGAAGAAAGGACCAACACGGCTCCCCGCCCTTTGTCTAAATTGAAAGCAAATCATTCTCTAAAACGACTACAGTACTTTCAATACATACTATAATCAGGGCCGCCAACAGCGGGGGAGAAAGGGAACTGGCGTCCCGGGCCCCGTGGCTCAGGGGGGCCCGGCCGCCAGTTAATTAAATAAATAAAAAAGGTTTAAAAAAAATGGCGGCGATTCTCCCGGCGTGCATGCGCAGGGCCCGCTCCCCCCCTCACCCCTGCTCCCAACGTGGGATGGAGGGGGAAGTACCAGCTCCTCCTGCGGGCCCCCCCGCTCCCAACGTGGGACGGAGGGGGAAATACTAGCTCCTCCTGCAGCGGCCCCTCCCCCCCCTGCTCCCAACGTGGGACGGAGGGGGAAATACTAGCTCCTCCTGCGGCAGCCCCTCCCCCCCCCCTGCTCCCAACGTGGGACGGAGGGGGGAGGGGGAAGTACCAGCTCCTCCTGCGGCCTGCTTCCCCCCCCCGAGCCCACATCCCGTGCCCCCCTCCTGCGCCCCAAGCCCACCTCCCCTCCCAGGCAGCTACCGCGGGGATATCGGGGGCAGGAGGGGAAAGAGTCCGGCGGCAAGCTGCACCCACCCGGTCAAGGTAAGTCACTGTCACCCATCCAGTCACTGTCACCCAGTCAGTCTCCCACCCACCCAGTCAGTGTCTCCCACCCACCCAGTCAGTGTTATACACCCACCCACCCACAGTCAACATTGACCCACCCACCGTCATTCACCCACCCACCGTCATTCACCCACCCACAGTCAACATTCCCACCGTCATTCACCCACTCACTGTCATTCACCCACCCACTCACCCACCCACCGTCATTCACCCACCCACAGTCAACATTGACCCACCCATCGTCATTCACCCACCCACCCACCATCATTCACCCACCCACCCACCCACCATCATTCACCCTCCCAAAATCATTCACCCAACTGTCATTCTACTGTTGTCCACCCACTCACCCACCCAAGCAGACAGTCACATGTCTTTTGTTTAAAATATAAAAATAAATAGGTTGCATTGTAATGTTTTTTTCTGTATCACAATAGTACATAGTTACATAGTAGATAAGGTTGAAAAAAGACTTCCGTCCATCAAGTTCAACCTATGCTAAATTTAGACAACAGATACTTTATCCTATATCTATACTTATTGATCCAGAGGAAGGCAAACAAAAAACCCCATGAAGGGGAAAAATTAATTCCTTCCTGACTCCAAGAATTGGCAATCGGATTAATCCCTGGATCAACATCCTTCCCATGTATACTTATTTGGTATATCCCTGTATACCTTTCCCATCTAGAAAGATGTCCAACCTTTTTTTGAACAAATCTATTGTATCTGCCATCACAGTCTCCATGGGTAATGAATTCCACATTTTAACTGCCCTTACTGTAAAGAACCTTTTCCTTTGTTCCTGGTGAAATTTCTGTTCCTCCAACCTTAAGGGATGGCCCTTTCTTCTTCTTTTGAAAGCGCCTTGTATTGTCGCTGAATATATTTGTATATAGTTATCATATCCCCTCTTAGATGCCTCTTTTCTAATGTAAATAAATCTAATTTAGCTGCCTCTCCTCATAAGTTAGAATGTCCATCCCCTTTATTAATTTGGTGGCTCTTCTCTGCACTCTCTCTAGTTCCATAATGTCTTTTCTTAGGATTGGTGCCCAAAATTGTACTCCATATTCAAGGTGTGGTCTTACTAATGCTTTGTAAAGGGTCATAATTATGTTTACTTCCCTTCCATCCATTGCCCGTTTGATGCAAGATAAGATCTTGTTTGCCTTTGCAGCTACTGCATGACATTGGGCACTATTGCTAAGCCTGCTGTCTACAAGCACTCCTAAATCCTTCTCCATCAAGGATTCCCCCAATATATCTCCATTTAATTTGTAAGTCACCTTTTTATTCTTGCATCCCAAATGCATAACCTTACATTTATCTGTATTAAACCTCATCTGCCATTTACCTGCCCATGTTTCCAGTCTCTCCAAGTCCTTCTGAAGAGAAATTACATCCTGCTCTGATTCTATTACCTTACATAATTTAGTATCATCAGCAAAGATGGAGACTTTGCTCTCGATCCCAACCTCAAGGTCATTAATAAACAAGTTAAAAAGCAGGGGTCCCAGTACCAATCCCTGAGGTACTCCACTCACGACTTTAGCCCAACCTGAAAAAGTTCCAACACCCTCTGTTGTCTGTCCTTTAACCAGTTTTCAATCCAGGTGCATATATTATTACTGAGTCCAACTTTCTTTATTTTGTACACCAACCTCTTGTGTGAAACCGTATCAAAAGCATTTGCAAAATCTAAGTAGACCACATCAACTGCATTACCCTGGTCTAGATTCCTACTTACCTCCTCAAAGAAACAAATAAGGTTAGTTTGGCAAGATCTATACTTCATAAATCCATGCTGACTATTACTAATAATTTTAGTTTCCATTAGGTAATCCTGAATATTATCCCGTACTAAACCTTCAAGTAGTTTCCCTACTATTGAAGTCAGGCTTACAGGTCAGTAATTCCCCGGTTATGATCTAGCTCCCTTTTTAAATATAGGCACCACATCTGCTTTACGCCAATCTTGTGGTACTGAGCCTGTGGAAATGGAGAAAAACAGTTAAGTAAAAGTTGCGTGTTAAAAGATATTTTTCTTGGTAGGTGCGCTATGGGTTGTGGGGTGGGGGGGGGGGGGGGGAGTATGCCATGGGTTCTGGGGGGGGGGGGGGGGAGCTGCTCCTTTCATTTGTCCCAGACCCAATGATTTCTGTTGGCGGCCCTGACTATAGTCAACATTTTTTACAAGAAACATGAAATTAAACTTGGCTTCATTTGGTAGCTGTAGTTGAAAAAAAAATGTATTTCAAATTGTTTTCTATCCGTTATTAATTATTAATGTATTTCAAATTCATTTGTTTACACTATTTAGTGTAGAAAGGGAGGAGTATTTTATTTTAAAATCCTGTTTTCTGTATTAGGTCGGCCATAAAATACATTTAATTTGTAAATACATTACCGTGACGGCATAATTCATATTTGATATAAAGGACCAATCCTTGCAATATCCAACATGCATGTTTTGTAAAATAAATCAGTTCTGTAGTATTAGATAATACTACATTTTTTTTATTTAAAGTCAACTCTTAATGGCATTTTTAATGAGTTTTAATATACTGAGCTTCTTTTAATTTCTATATCAGGATTTAGCCACCTCCCCAGCAGTGCAAGATCTTAGTAAAACTTTCCTGTTTGTAATAATTTGTTGCCAATATTCCCAGCAGTTTGAGCTGTAAACTGTAACGATAGACAATGTTACCTCCGTAATATAAGGATACATTGTAGCTGCTGAGTTACACTAACTGAAGGCTTGATTTAAACAGGAAGGCAGCTATTAAGTGAACCCTGGGAAGCAGGATCTTTTCTGATTGATCACGGGAGCACGAATCAATCGGCAGCTTAGGTAATTAGTTTTCAATCAAGGTAATGAAAAGCTGAATATATTAAAACAAAATTAAGTTTTGTTTTTTTTTCCTTAAGTGCCACTAGGATTGCCTCTTTAATGTACTATATTCTTAAAATCAGTCTGTACCACGGTTAGTATTTAACATCAACTACTTACATCCATTCTGTGCTCCAACATGTAATAATAACTTTATTTTATATAGTACTTTTTTCAAAACGGATTCCTATATAGTGTGAGGTACACAGCCCTGAGCAGGAGACAATACAGGCACAAGGCCCGGACACCAGGATTTTACCCAGGCTCCCCTGCTTCAGTCAGTGGCCTTGTTTTCAGAATTGATGCCTTTACACACACCTACACAGTCCAGGACAGGGGCGGCCAATCCATGGCCTGTGCGGCATTGTAAATGGCCTGCGTCCATCCCCCATGTGTGACGGTTCAGGGGATTCCTGCTTCTCAATGTGTCCCCGTCACCCCTGTTCTCCCTGCCTCTGACCTTCCTCCTCCGCCTCCTCGTTCATCTCTCCCTTCCTCCTCCCGCACCCGTTCCTCTGCGCCCTGTCCGGACGCACGTCCAGCTGTCACGCGCGTTCCCCGCAAGGTACGTACTTATCCCCAAACTCCCGATTCCTTCCGTGGCACTCATCGCTCGCAGCGCCCATCGATTCCCTCTCCTGCCACGTTACCTCCTTCAGCTGCTCCTCCTGCCCTGTCGCCGTCCTTGGCGAGCGCCCCCGTGGCGCGACGCTCCTCACGCTCCCTGGCACACACTGTGCGCGCGCATCCAGCCCTTACAGAAGGCGCGCGCACACGCTCCACTTGTAGGTCTTCCCTGAGCCCTGGTTCCGCCCCTCATAGTGTGCAAGCGATTTCCCTGTCTGATCTACCTGTCTCCTTCTGACCTATCTCTGCAACCCCTCACTCTACCCTCTGCTCCTCCTCTCTCTCCCATTGGTGCTCCCTCCTTTTATAATCCCTGTCTGTCCTCTAGCTCATTGCTCTGCATAGCTTCTTGTGACCCCTGTGTTTGGAGTCTCTATGCTCGGCTCTCCTGTCTCTTTCAGTGCTGGTTCCTGTCCCTGTTTACCTTTGGATCTCCCTGGCTTGAACTCGGCTGTGAATTGGATTACCCTGCCTTCTCTGCCCTTGGACCCTGCATTCGGATACGTTTACGCTGCCTTCTCCTATCCTCGAACACTGCCTATGGACTTGTTTACGTTTCTCTCTATTACCCCTGAACTCTGGCACATGGACATTACTATCCAAACTCTCATACCCAGGATATTGCAAGTATCTGCTAACCTTTTCTCACCAGGCCCGGCTACGCACTACCACACTCCGGGTATGCCCTCACTGCTGTGGGTGCGTGTTATAACCTTACCCACCTCAGTACTGGGGACTGGCCAGGTCTGCAGGCATACAGGCGTTACAACATGCCGCCAATTCCCCAGCGGTGTACCTGGCCGGTGCCAGATGTTGGGCCCAATTCCTCGTCTGTCCGCGGGGCCCCAGCTTTCCTCCTCTGGAATTGAGTGGGGAGGGGGGGGAATTGAGTGAGAGGAGTGGGCAATTGAATGACAGAGAAAGAGGGGGGGGATTGAGTGTGAGAGAAGGGGAAAAGTTCACAAGAAGCTGACACCGGGATTTGAACCATGTTCCCCTGATTCAAACTCCGTGTCATTGTTTACAGAGTCAGGGTGTTCATCTACTGAGTCACTCCTTCAGAATCCCAGTATTTGAACCTCTTTGCACTAGTCGCCCCTATAGGACTTTTTTTTTATCCCCTCCCCAGCCTTTTTTTTTTAACCTGGATGAGAAGCCGTCCCCCCCCCCCCCCACTCCACTCCTCCACCCCCCCCCACTCTTCCCCCCCCCCGGAGCTTTTTTTAGCTCCCCTGGTTGCTGGGACAGTCACAGCTTTTGTGAGGTCTAATTGGAACCCCGCAACGTCGTCTGTCATGACTTCTTATTGCCCCATGTGATGCGGCTACATTGAAATACCAGCCAGCACCAGCACTCCATTTATCGGTAAGGCTGCAGGCTGCAGTGCGCTCACGACAGAGCTCAAGTAGGTGCGCGCGTGCCTTTCGCCTGAGCGTTCTGTGTCCTCTGTTGCTGTGCTCGATGGCGAGGCATGGCCGTAACGTCACCAGACAGAACAATTGAGGTTCGCCCTCATTGGTTCAAATGTCCCACGTGACGCGGCCATCGCACAAAAAATGTAATTTGTCTCCTCCAAATCCAGCAGAGCCGTCACGGTGCCGCACGTGTCACATCGCGCGCAGTATGGCCAGACTAGTGTACTTAATGAGTTTGTTCATACCATCCACGTGGTCCCGTGCACTATGGCCGCAGCCTAAGGCTACTCTTATAGTGCCGGTGACGTCAGGCCACGGTCGCTGGAAAAATCAAATTGAGATGACTTCCAGCGATTGTGACCAAGCTGTTGTGCTTACTATAAGCGCATGCGACTGCGGCAATGCATTTGTTTTGGCTTGACGTCGTGTCGCTGTCTCCGGCACTATAAGCGCAGCCTAAGTATTTCAGAAAGCGGGGTCTTTGGAGCTGATACTGGGGCTCCTGGGACCCCCCCGATTCTGATCCTGATAGGGGAAAACTGGGGGTGTGGGGGAGAAGCGACAGCTGTTTTAATATAACAACAAAGCTGTAGTTGTTAATTACTATGTAGCGTTAATCCCGGAATGCATCACAATAGACGTACAGTATGCAATGTACAGTGGACTCCTCTAAAGCCCAATCACGACTGACTATCCCACCCTAACTACAGATGTGACAAGACTTCAGTGCCACATCTACTCACAGTCAAGTGACCAGGTGGTTGTGGCACCGAAGGATTACCACTGCGGGGGATCTCATTGAGAAGCATGGACCCCCCAGGGACATTTTCTTGTTCTTCCGGTATGCTGGGGACAGCAAGTCCTACTTCATCTGTACTTCATGACTGTTTCCTATACATTCTGTGCCCATCACACATCATAATGACAGAACTCCATCCAGTTGGCTTATGGATGGCTTATAGACACCTTCTCTGTGCATAGTTCATGATGCCCATACGCCTGTGTCAAAAACCAAGGCTTGTACTACACCACATTCGTGCACACATTAGGAGTTTAACTACATGTCTGGATCCCACAGCCAGAGACTCAATGTTAAAGGATCATACTACTGCACATCCAGAAATGTGGTATATATGATTTCATGCAGCAGATGTGACCAAGGATGCTACAGTACAATGGTGAAACCAGCCAAAAACGTTAAACCATAATGATCCTCACAGACACGCAAAAAAACACAATGAAGAAGGGAGATACTGCACAGATCCACAATAACAGACCATGAAAAAGGAAGATGCTACACAGACACACAATAACACACCATAAAGAAGGAAGATGCTGCACAGACACACAATAACACCACGAATAAGGAAGATACTGCACAGACTCACAATAACACACCATGAAGAAGGAAGATGCAGAGACACACAATAAAACACCATGAAGAAGGAAGATGCTGCATGACTCACAATAACACACCATGAAGAAGGAAGATGCTGCAGAGACACAATAACACCAAGAAGAAGGAAGATGCTACACAGGCAAACAATAACACACCATGAAGAAGGAAGATGGTGCACCCCAGTGGGACTCCAGTTCTCACAGCCGGTTCGTTCCATAAATGATTTAAACATCCAGATCCTCAAAGTGAGGTTTAAAAGCATCCAGAACGGAGAACATTAGAACTCAAAATGATAATGCTCTTTGACACTTAAAAAAAGAACACGTCATGCTGATATAAGGTTTCTTTCACACTCATCGTTTTTTGTAATGATTCTCCCTACACTTTCTTAATTTTAATTTCAAACTCTACTCCCCTTCCCCTTGCTGCATACGCTCCCCCCCCGTCACATTGTTGATGGATGGTCCTACATGCTCTCCACATCTCTCACAATCTATTTAATCGATGTATTGCCCGGTTTGTTCATTTACCACCCCATTTTTAACGAATTCTTAACATCCTCTGCCATCCAAGATTGTTCTCTTGTTTTCTTCACCTGTGTTAAACTCATTGGTTCTCTGTAAATCAGAGTTGCTCGACCCCAGGAAGAGAGAGATCTCTCGGAAGCTTTTCTTATAATAAAGAAGTTATTTGGACTAACAATAGATATCGCCTAATACTGATGTATTTTTCTGAGGAAACTGAGCACAGAATCTATGAATGTTGTGTTCCCCTATGGTTTGCACCCTACTCTTCGTACACTGAAATCGGTCTCGTCGACTACTGGGGTCAGTCTCAATCATTCTTACAACAGACGACAGAGAAGCCCAATGCTACATCCAACATGACAGAAATACATAGTAAAATACTTATATATTCTCTTGAAAAAGGGTCATTTAGTTTAACCCTTTGGCCAAAGCGTTGTAAGCCTGTGAGCCACGACAAGGCAGACACCCGTCCGCAAGTCCTAACACTACCAGATAAAATACTAATATACCTCTATTAGGATTAAAATTCTCATTTACCTCTATTAGGAGGGAGAAAGGACCTACTAACTTGGGAAGTGGGGAGGGGCGGGCTTAAAACCTGGGAAGGAGGAGCCACCAACAGCTGAAACAGCTGAGAATAGATTAACAAAACACAAAACCCCAGCAAGCTCTTTTTGGGAACCCCTGAGCCCCCACAAAAAATATATATGTGTCAAAAAGAAGTGCTTGCGAACGGGTGTCTGCCTTGTCGTGGCTCGCAAGCTTACAACGCTTTGGCCAAAGGGTTAAACTAAATGACCCTTTTTCAAGAGAATATATAAGTATTTTACTGTGTATTTCTGTCATGTTGGATGTAGCACTGGGCTTCTCTGTCGTCTGTTGTGTACATATGCCATGCTCAATAGCACTCCTTTTTGACACTTATATACATACATATATTTTGTGGGGGCTCAGGGGTTCCCAAAAAGAGCTTTCTGGGATTTTGTGTTTTGTAAATCATTCTTACACCAGCAGTCCCATTGACTTCCATAGTAAAAAATCCGTACTTCGTATTACTGTACTTCAACTGTTTCTTACAGAACCCCCAAATCTCCATAATCCGCCTCTGAAAACTGGTTTGTATGTACATCTTTATTTATATGGCACCATCCATGTACATAGCGCTTCACTCACAGCAGTAACACACACGAAATAAACGCTTCATACATGAAAGTAGACACTGGGAAAAAGAGTCCCTGCCCGAAGAGCTTACAATCTAAGTAGTACAGTGTTAAAATAAATGTATGCCTGTCCCACTTTCACCAAATCTCCCTTTAATATTACTATTATCCTTTGAATGGTGCCAACATACTCCGCAGCGCAGTACATCCAGTACATTGTATGACGAAAGAGTACATATATGTAAAGACAAACTGAGACAATAGGAAGGAGCTCCCTGCTCCCAGTATATTTTATCCTTTGGTCCTTTATGTCTTTCTGCATTTCGAGGCTCTCTAAACCTTCTGCCGTTCTTCCATTTGGACGTAGTTTCTTGGGGCCATGGCTGTCTGCTTCTTGACATATAAAGTACGTAGGCTGGCTTGCTCCCAACGGAGCATATTCTGCCAGAGAATCTGTAAGGTTTGCTGTATTTTCCTATTCAGCACTGACATTGAGTCAGGATTATAGTCTGTGTACTAGAACTGGTTCTGTTCTGAATTCACAAGCAACATTACCAGGCAGATGGTATATATACATATTGTCTAAAGCAGGGGAGTCTAACTCCAGTCCGCAAGGGCAACCAACAGGCTAGGTTTTCAGGATATATTTAAATACACAGATGTAGCCAGACTTGATGTCCACGGAGCCGCGGCAAAAAAAGCGAAATGCTGCAGCTCCAGAGAAGGTAAAAGCTGTGGTGGGGCATTTGTACTTCCATATCGAACTTCCCGTTGTGTTAATCCCCGCTCCTGGGGGGTGCGCAGTTGGAGAACAAAAAACCCGGGCGCTACCTAGGGGGATGATAGGTATGGTAAAGGGGGATATAGCCACCTTGGTGGTAGGCAAGGTGTCCCTCTGCTTCTTTTCCGCCTGTGACTCTCAAGACCCCAATAAAGGATCTACCCAGGATCCTTCAACAAATGAGATAAGAAAAAAGGGGGGATGGGGGAGCACTGGTAGAAGGCTGGTATACACTGAATGGATTGTGTAATGCTCTATGACAATGTGAAGGGTTTTGTAGGTGTAAAATAATTTTTAACACTCACACGGCCTTGTGCGAATGCTGTCGCATCAAGGTATCTTTTGGACTCCCTTTTCTTTCTTCTTTCTCCTTTCTTCTTTCGTCTCCTATCTGTCTTCTGGATTCTTTCGCCGCCTTGCATCTGTGTTCTTCTTCTCCTACTTCTTTGATGTTTGTCTCACCCTCGGAATAAATATATACACAAAATATATGAGCAAACTGTGATTGTATCAAGAAGGTGTCAGGATATAAGTAGGGATATAAATAAAAACACTCACACGGGCCTGTGTGCGTGCGCAGTTGGGACAGGAAGTCTAGCTGTGTGTGTGTGTGTGTGTGTGTGTGTATGGAGATATATTAATGTAGCCATGTATATAAATGGTATACAGTTCTCTCTCATGCTGGCAGTCAACCTGGTAAGTAAACAGGATTGCCATCATCAATCATGGAAGTTTGCCCTCACACCCTGGTGAGGTGTCATATGTACACCAGGGGAGTGGTAACATACTCTGTGTCCACTGTTAGTGACACAAGAGGTGTGGCTATTCCCTAAATTATATAAGACACAGCACTGCCCAAAGTTAGTGTGTTAAGCTGTATGGTTCAATAGTGATGGTTCAGTTCTGGAGGTCTGCAGCAAGTAAGTCTGTCAGATATATTCAATAGCATCTGCACTGTGATCAGGGACCTGACACAGGTGGTGATCTCCCTGCGGGGAGAGGTGACCCAACTCCATTAGGAGGACATGATCTTCTGAAAGGATGAGCAGTACGACCATGAGCGGCTAAATACAACCGCTGTGAGGGGCAGTCTGCCTACACTGAGAATAAAGATGCCCAAGTTCACCAAACCCTTGCTGTGTGGGAGTGAAGTTATTGCACAAGTGGAGGCAGCACAGAGGAGGTCCTCATCAGACCCATCTCCCTGTGGACGCAGAGATCCTGATGAGGTGGAGGCGCTGCACTGGATATAGGTAGGACTCAAGCACACTACCTCAGCACCTGTTTTGCTGATATCCCCACTAACATCATGCGGGAGACTCAGGAGTCCTGTACGCCAGCAGGTGCACCACACATGACACATCCATGTAATGGGGACTGGTTAGACCACAGGGGCCAATATGAGATTGGGTGGGTCCGACTGGTTCAGAAAAAACGTTACATTACATATAGATTATATATGTTCTATTTCTATCTTTATTTTAATATATATATATATGTATAATATATATATATATATATATATATATATATATATATATATATATATATATATATATATATATATATATATATATATATATATGTATATATATATATTTAAATTTAAATAAACTATACGCAATTTGTAACAGTACAGTATAACATTTTAGAATTGTTCAGTTAATGGGCCCCAGAAGAGTTAACTGTATATGTAGCTAGTCTAACAGTCTCCCATCACATGGTTTAGAGTTGCTAGGCAGAAACCTTAACCACGCCACCTCTGGAAGGTGTTTTTATTTCCTGCTCCCTAGTGTAGGATATAAAGTATAATTATAGCCACTCCCACTGGAAACATGGGGACCTGTGATGTCACCAGTGGGTATATCTAGAGCTGTAGAACCTTCTAGGTTCAGGTTCCCAGGAGGAGAGAGATGAGAGGGGATCTCATTGTATATAAAGTATGTCTAATGTAAATGTGAAACTATATGTGTCGTCATCTTTTATTGTTTTACAGTGAGGGAATGTGTCCCTTAGTAAAAATAGGACCACCTTATGTAGGGTGAGGTTTGTCCTACCCAATACAGGGGATGTGCATGACACTCAGCAAGGGGTCCCATGAATAGGGCCTCAGGCAAGCACATCTGCATCCAAGGTAGGGACTAGGAGGGTGCTGCACTGTGTGATGGGGTGCAGATCTGTGAATGAGGATGCACAACTGTCAAGTGTTCCAGTGGGATGTTGCAAAGCTCCCCCAACTATGCAAGGGATTATCTATGGAGGTAAAAGGTGACAAGCCACGTGCCTCCCTGGGGTGCTGCGTGAGCACCCTTACATGAAGAGTGTATGCTGCCATATGTAAATAAAGAAACCATTTGGGAGCCGGGCAAGGAAGGGTTAAATAAATATGAACATATTTTGCATTATATCTTGGTCTGCATAGGTACTGACCTAACAAGCTTAGTGCTGTTCTATAGAGGGCGCGCCTGCTGCGCCGTGCGCACGCCCAGCAGTTATAGTTGGCTGAGGTTAGTCAGGCTTTCTATAATAGGGCCGCGCGTGAGCGTGGAACCGGGCGACGGGGGAAGATGAGGAACAGAGAGAATTTGCACGTGTGTGTGTGTGTGTGTGTGTGTGTGTGTGTGTGTGTGTGTGTGTGTGTACAATGTTAATATTTTATTCATAATAAATTACACACCTACACACCACACACCTTTTCTAAACAATTGACTTCCTTAAAGAAATCTAACTGTGCTAAAAGCAAAGAGTTGTGTGTGTGTGTGTGTGTGTGTGTGTGTGTGTGTAAAATGTATTACAAATTGCCTTTCTTTGGGGCCTCTGAATGGGGGAAAATTTGGTAGCCCCCTTAGCCCGTGCTGCCCTTCTCAGAGAGCCCCAAAAAAAGTCGATATACATGAATTCACTGGACCCAAAGAATATAGAAATGTATACATTTTTAGAGGATAACAAATAAGGAAAATTGATAATTAAATGAGGATATTTCTAAAGGGGATTGTATTGCATTGGCCTCCATGGTAGAACTGCCCTGATAATTAGCCCGTAATTATGTCCAGCTTCTGTTAATTAGGGCTGCATCATTGTGAAAATCCAAAACCTTTGGGTGTTTGACGGTTTTTAAACCTTTAACCATTAATCCTTAGATCTTCTGCCTCAGCGGTCATCCAGCTGGGACCTTGTGGCCTCCAGATCTGGCTCGTAGACGCCTTCACAACTGCCGAGAATTTCTATTTCATTCAATTATATTATTAGAGAAGGAGCGGCTTGAGTACTGAGCAGTCAGTGAGTACTGACACCGACTGTAAACCATGACACTGAGTATGAAGCAGGGGAACCTGGTTCAATTCCCGGTGTCGGCTCCTTCTGACCTTGGGCAAGTCACTATCTCCCTGTGCCTCAGGCACCAAAAACATAGATTGTAAGCTCTACGGGGCAGGGACTGTGCTCTTAAAAAAAATCCTATGTGCTGCGTACCGCGCACTATATTGTAATTGTGATGCGCTTTGTGTCCCATTGGGAGAAAAGAACTATATGAAAGGAAGTTTATTATTATTACTACTCAAAAATTAAACAAGACCCTGTAAAAATCTTCCTAGTGAAAAGCCTAGTAACATTTCCCATCGAAACCCAAACTTGTCGACGTCCTCCGCCTTCTCAAGATTTAGCGATAGTCGTAATTGTTTGTATAAGGGGATATTACAAATAAAACCATTGATGCTGGGTTTTTATTGCTTGTAAATCTCAAGATGTTGATGCATTTAATAGAAATAGCTGTGTTAGTCCAGTTGCGACAGTGCAGAGTAAGGCCGCGCTTATAGTGCCGGCGAAGCGAACGATAACGTCGCCGTCCATTGCGAAAGTTGCATTTCAAATTTAGGCAACATCGCCGACTACAAGCCCAGTGACATCACAAAAGGGGCGAGCAGCGGTACGGAGAAGCGCCTGATTGGCCACACGGAGAGACCATCGCCGAAAAAAAACAAATATCAGTGACTACCAGATTTTTGGTAGCACTGTCGCTCCGTCGCTTTGTCGCCGTCGCGTGCACTATAAGCGCAGACGACGGTGACAATGCGTTTGTTTTGACGCGACGGTCGCGTCGCCGGCACTATAAGCGCAGCCTAAAGGAGAATTTCAGCATTGGACTAAATTGATATTCTAGGACATGCTTTTCAGAGTTTTTACTTTCTTCCTCCAGCCAAGTACTACTGACCCATAATCTCAATATTCAAATGCTATAAGTAAACTAGTTAGGTTGGACCAGATGCAAGGAAAGTTACTGTATGGTGAGTAAACAAAGTAACAAAAACCCTGCAGAAGAGGACCGAAGATGCACAGTTCTGTGGGGAAGATCATGTGGCCAGGCAGTCACTAGATACAATTGTTGCACTGCTAGAGAGAGGGCAGGGCTCAAAAAGGGGTGTACCAGAGCCTGTTTCAGAAGAGGAAGTGGATGTGACTTTGTAAATGGTTGCTATAGAAACATAAAATGCTTGTAGCATTATTACACATTAAAAATGTTATTCAGAGTTGTTTTTTTACAAACAAATGCTACAAGTATTTTCTCATAGCACAGAACTGATTTATTTAAAAAAACACATGTAGGATATTGCTTGGTCTGCAGCTTTAAAGAAGATCTAAGTCGATCTTCTCTGTCTCTTCAGTGTGAGGTTGGTTATGCTGGCTTTGCAATGGGAAGCTGGTGAGTGGGTATAACAAACCAGTTTGGTTTAAAAGGAGAAATGTACTTGTTGGAAGTCTCTACATCCCCCATTTTCTGCGCAGTGGATTTGTGCTCAAATACTGGAACAGCTGCCGGAGAGATAATGAAATGAAAATTACCAACGCTTGTCTAAACTTGTTGCAGTCAGATGAAAACCGAGGAAGATTAAAATAGATTACAGGAGAACGTAGAATATAAATTGGGCAGATACTCTAAATGAGGGATGAGCAAAGACATTGAAACCAACCTAAATCATGATCTTGCTTTTTGATAACACATTTAGGGCCAGGTTAAGTATGTGTCCGAATTAGCCTTAAAGAGGCAATTCAAACGCTTTGAAGTTGTTTTTATTTACATTTAAAAAAAAGAAAAAAAAGCTGTGTGTGCTGTGCACACGCATAGTAAGTTAAACTTCTTTGACTTTTGTCACAGAAATTGTATTTGTATTGGTGATGTTTTAATTAAAAATCAAAATACAATTTCATTGACAAAACGCAAATAAATTTGACTTATAATGCGTGTGCTCGGCACACATCCCCTGTATTAGCTATTTGCACTAAGTGTGAATTCCTTGTGTGTATGTGTGTCAGTCAGTGTGTGTGTGTGTGTGTGTGTCTGTCAGTCAGTCAGTGTGGGTGTATGTGTGTCAGTCAGTGTTGGTGTGTGTGTGTGTGTGTGTGTGGGGGGGTCAGTTAGTGTGGGTCGGTCAGTGTGGGTCAGTCAGTGTGTGTGTGTGTGTGTGTGTGTGGGTCAGTCAGTGTGTCAGTTAGTGTGTGTGGGGAGGGTGTGGGGGGTGTGTGTGGGGGGGTGTGTGTGTGTGTGTTGGGGGGGGTGTGTGTGGGGGTGTGTGTGTGGGTCAGTCAGTGTGTGTGGGGGCGTGGGTGGGTCAGTCAGTGTGGGTGGGTCAGTCAGTGTGTGTGGGGGGGGGTGTGTGTGGTGGTGTGTGTGTGGGTCAGTCAGTGTGTGTGGGGGCTTGGGTGGGTCAGTCAGTGTGTGTGGGGGCGTGGGTGGGTCCGTCAGTGTGTGTGGGGGCGTGGGTGCGTCCGTCAGTGTGTGTGGGGGCGTGGGTGGGTCCGTCAGTGTGTGTGGGGGCGTGGGTGGGTCAGTCAGTGTGTGTGGGGGCGTGGGTCAGTCAGTGTGTGTGGGGGCGTGGGTGGGTCAGTCAGTGTGTGTGGGGGCGTGGGTGGGCCAGTCAGTGTGCGTGGGGGCGTGGGTGGGTCAGTCAGTGTGCGTGGGGGCGTGGGTGGGTCAGTGAGTGTGCGTGGGGGCGTGGGTGGGTCAGTCAGTGTGTGTGGGGGCGTGGGTGGGTCAGTCAGTGTGCGTGGGGGCGTGGGTGGGTCAGTGAGTGTGCGTGGGGGCGTGGGTGGGTCAGTCAGTGTGTGTGGGGGCGTGGGTGGGTCAGTCAGTGTGCGTGGGGGCGTGGGTGGGTCAGTCAGTGTGTGTGGTGGCGTGGGTCAGCAAGTGTGTATGTGTCCAGCTGCAGCCAGGGGCGGGGTGTAACATTGTGCACCACCTCTCTTCCCCCCCCCCCTTACGCAAATTCTGCACACACACCCACACCACCCCCCCGAGCGCAAATTCTGCACCCCCCCCCCGAGCCCCTGTGCCGAGCGGGTTGCGCCAGGGGGCCAGCGAACGCCCGCGTCAGTGGAGGGTTGAATGGTGCCACTGCCAATGGGCGTTAGGAGCATGTGGGTGGAACGACGCTGCTGCCAGCCACTTCTGCGCATGTGTGGTATCTGTCAGCGGCACCATCACAACTGCGCATGCGCGGCATGGCAGCGGTCGTGGAACAGTTAAGCGGGCCGTTAGGAGCGGCGGCGGCTATCGCCACCGCATATGTCAGCAGCCGGGTGGGGGTGGGGGATGTGTGTGGGAGTGCGGCGGCGATTAGGAGCGGTGCCGGCGGCTATCGCCGCCGCCGCTGTATGTGACAGGGGACGTGTGAGCGGAGTGGCGTCCATTACGTGACGTCACTTCCGTTTCACATTTCGCCCCATCTATCCCGTTTTGTTCTACCAGGACTAGGTGCCACGAAAGAAGTTTCACTTCAAAAACAAGATTGAAGCAGGAGGTCTTCGGACCTGAACCGCATTGATTTCAGCTTTGGGGACCTTTTTGTTTCCAGAGATTCAGGCCTCCGTAGGGAGTGCCGATAGCACCGTTCACATAATGGCCGCTTTTCACAGCTCCTGCGAGCCAATAGGAAGCTGTGATGTCATCTGGGCCGGCTTCTTGTTGGCCCACAGGATACAGAGCTTTAAAAAGCAGAGTGATACCGGCACCCCCTTCCATTATCCATTATCTCAGGAAGTAGGGGGTCTCCGGAGCTGAAATTAATTAATTAACATTCTGCGCTGTGCGAACAGGCACTTCCCCCTAAACAGGCCGGGCCCACTACGCACCTTGGCGCGCATTCGGCAGCCGCGCTCTACTACAAGTTTTTGCAAAGCCAGGAAATCTGTCATTACAACTTGCGACAAAGCGCTGGTTACGTCCCTGCCAGCGGTTCAGCCAATGAGGGCGAACCAGCCGCGTTAGGTCATGGCCACGCCCCTGCAAAACTCCCACTACGCCCTCCACACACCCCTGTCGCAATCTCCTGCATCTCACCTGAGGACCTCAGATCGCGGTTTGCACGCGCCGCCACCTTGCCGGGCACCCGTGCTACAGTGCAAACTGGGACCGCGGCCTTACCTCTCGTTTTCAACTATGTCCTAGGCATAGAGTTATGATGACAAATAATACATGGTTACAAATACATAGTTACATAAGTGAAAAGGGTATAAATTATGTAGCCATGTTTAAAAATGGTATACAGTTCTCTCTCATGCTGGCAGTAAACCTGGTAAGTATACAGGATTGCCAGCATCAATCATGGAAGTTTGCCCTCACACCCTGGTGAGGTGTCATATGTACACCAGGGGAGTGGTACCATACTCTGTGTCCACTGTTAGTGACACAAGAGGTGTGGCTATTCCCTAAGTTATATAAGACACAGCACTGCCAAAAGTTAGTGTTCAAAAGTGTGGTTCTATAATAAGCAGTTTAAGGTTAATCAAGGTCTGCAACAGTAAGGCTGGCAGGCACAGAGAGAGTGTCTATACTGTGTCCAGGGACCTGGCACAGGTGGTGATCTCCCTGAGGGGAGAGGTGATCCAACTCCATTGGGAGGGCAGAGTCTTCTAAAAGTTAGTGCTGTGGAAGAATGAGTGGCTAAGCTGACCGCTGCGAGGGGCAGTCTGCCTGAACCATGCAAATAAAGATGCCCAAGTTCAACAAAACCCTCATGTGTGAGTGTGGAGTTACTCAGCAGAGGAAGGTACCAAGAAGGAGTTCCTCATCAGATCCATCTCCCTGCGGACGCAGAGATCCTGATGAGGTGGAGGCGCTGCACTGGATATAGGTAGGACTCAAGCACACTACCTCAGCTGCCTGTCTTGCTGATATCCCCACTAACATCATGCGGGAGACTCAGGAGTCCTGTAGCCAACAGGTGCACCACCAGACACATCCATGTAATGGGGACCGGTTAGACCACAGGGGCCAATCTGAGATTGGGTGGGTCAAGGGGGGTCCAGAAAAACCGTTACATTTGGAGACACTGCTGAGATCTGCATCAACAGGACAGGCTTTTGCTAGGCACACTAGGAAACAGGGAGAGTGTATGCTGCCAGTCAGTGCTGTGTTTGGGACGGAGCCTAGGGTTAATCAGGGGGCCTGATGGATTTGTCAGCTCGCAGGGACAACCTAGGATCCTGAGTGGGGTTAAGGGGTCTGGAGACAGGGCTATAGCTGTTCTAGTCGCCTTGAGGCAGCTAGTTGGTAGGATCCCTAAAGGGATAGCCTGTTAACAAAGGTCTGGAATCCTGGAGAGGGTCTGTGCTGGGCTGGCCAACAGTAGGTAGACACCCTAGTACTGCATGGAGAAGCCAGAGTACTCTAGCCAGTTCCAGACCACTTACCACAGAGCACAGACTGGAGGGAGGAGGAGACAGCATACACAGAGAGAGTGAGCCTAGCCTGAGGTAGTGCAACACGAGTCAGACTTACATTAGGTACACGTAGGTGCTGCATCGTGGCATTCTTTATTGCATCGGTATGGCAGCTGCCCCGCAGAGAGGAGCTCCATGTGCGATAACAGTAACAAGTACAGTGAAAAGATGGCGACCGCAAGAGGTGAAGCACCGCGCGAGGCGGAAAATCAAAGGCAAAGATGGCGGCCAGCGCCAGACGGAGAGAGAGCACGTGGTGTGTATACAACAGAGGAACAGACTACCGAAGTGACTTTGGCCAGTTTGTTATGGAGTGGCGCAAAGGCCGTGGCCGCGCCGTTTTGGTCCTGCCTAGGACCGAGGGGTGCTACCTTGGAGGACAGTACTGAGGAAATTGTGCTTATGGGTGGTGGAAACGGAGAACCTGATTGTTAGACGGCGATTCCTATGCAAAGAATTACCTCAATTGCAATTGTGAATGGCTGTGCAAACCAAGATGGCGGCTCCCGCTTCCCTGGGAGACCGCGTGGGCCGAGTACAGAAAATTCTGCAAATGCAAAAGTTGCAGACAGTTGGCCGGGATTGGCGCCAAGGAGAGAACCCCACCCTGTTGGGGGGTATGGCGCGAAAACTGTGGCCGCGCCCTCATGGACAGTGACAGGCTCGGAGCCAGTGCTGGGTCACCCTGTGAACTTGTGGGACCCTCCCCTGATCTCAACCAGGGGGAGTGGTTTCCAGCTGTGCCAAATGAGAATGGAGATAGAGGGTGGAGGAGTTACTAAACCGACCCCTGCCCTTCAGTTGCAAGGAGCTGGAGAACAGGAAAGACCACTGCAAAAAGTGTCTCCTGTCATCAACATGGCTGGCAAAGCAGAGGAAGAAATGGACATCTCCGCTCACCCCTACTCAGCCCCAGGAGGCTTCTTGGTGCTCAGAGCGGGTGGCAAAGAAATCAAGTGCCTATGTATGCAGTGCTGGCTGCCGGGTGGTGCGGTCAGCACAGCGGCCAGGTGCCCCCAATGTGGCATCCACTACTTATGGGCCGTACAGTCGTTCATACCTGGACAGACCGTGGAGGCGGGAGCGGACACAGCCATGCTGACCGCTGAAGCCCTGCGTGCGGCCTGGAAAGAACCGGTGGATCCCGGAGTATGGGGATCGCTCCTAATGATTAAAACAGAGCCTGAAGAAAAAGGGGCCTACAAGCGAGGTGAGGGCCGAGAACCTCACCATCGGTCACCGACGGGAGTGCCATTCCCCGGGTCGGAGTTCGGCTCCTCGGACGAGGAACAAGCGACCCCGATGACGGTGGTGATGCGCCTACCGTCGGACCACTACAGCGGTGCTGTGGAAGAAACAGCACTCACCTGTGTTGCTGCTGAGCAGAGTCTCAAGTCGCCTGTGCAGAGGCAACCGGAGAGGCGGAGTCCCACGGCCGTGGTGACTGGCGGAGCAGCCGACGAGGAGGAACCCATCATGAGGCGACGGAGCTGTGAGCTACATCCCTACCCTCCACAGGCGCTGGTGGTGGCAACGGCGGAGAAAGGCCTAGCCCAGGCCCGAGCGGAGCGGAGAGCAGGACCATCACTTCCAGCGGCAGACGTCGTTCTGGAGGAAGAGGTTCCGGTGGGGAGCCCAACCCAAGATGGCGGCAGTGAGTCCCGCGAGATTGACGACATCACATCCGGCGGACACAGCGGAGCCGGGTGGAAGATGGCCGCGTCCTCGCGACCAACCAGCTGTACCAGATCGCCTGGATCCGGGAAGATCTGGCAGGCCCTGCGGAAGCCTGGGAGCAGTGAGACGGGAGACCCGGAAGGCCAGTCCGATGGCACCGGGCCAGGTAGCACGAAGTTGTGGGTCGTAGCCCCGCGTATGCCGGCAGCATTCCCTTATGCCCAACCCCCGGCCATAGTTAAAGCCCCTGTCCCTGTCACTTTCTCATATGGGTCTCAATCCAGCCAAGGGTTGTCTGGGGAGTCCCGAGCCACTTCGGAAGAACGGACTGGGGAAAACTTGGGGCGAGTGCTTTACGTCGGATGATGGGTCGGGAGGGGGAGTGTACACGCGACGAGTGTCGTGTTCCAGTGAGGGTACCAGTACAGCAGGTGTCACCAGTAGGCCCAAAAGGTTAGGGCCAAATTCCCGATCTACCGGCACCTACGGGGATATCTTCCGGGGGAGAACTAGAGGACAGTGAGGGTACCGTGGCGGTACCGGAAAGTGCTGTAGAAAGAGAGACCAGGTGGTGGGCACCACTGTTTGAGGGATACGAGGCCTGGCTGGATCGCACTCGATTTATTTTAAGGAGAGAAGGGGTCGTAGACTACTGGTGTGGAGTAGGGGAATTCACAGAGGAGGAACGGTTAGAGGAGTTTAGGTTAAGGTGGCACGATATTCATACAGGACAGCAAGATTCAGGGATCCCGTGGATCCCGATGAGCCGTTGTCATGGGTGCTGCCAGGCAGGGCAGGTAACACCAGATTGATCAGGTCTAGGAGGGCTGAGAGGACCATAATCACTAGGTACAAAAAGTCCCACGGGTTGGAGTATCCCTATGTACCAGAGCCCTTAATGCAGGAGATCGAGGATGGGAGGGACGCCTGGTTGAGGTAAACCATTGAAGATTTCATCATGACCAAAGGTGGTGGGTACGCTGGGTTCAAGACTGAGGAGAGGATCACACAGCTTATGAGGGTGTGGAGCATTGGGCGCAACGTCTACATGCACCGGGTAGAGTACCGGCCAGAGAGTGGGCCACCCAGGGACTATAGCGTCAACGTCAAGGACATGGCTGGTAGGGAAGTACGGAAGCCGGATCCCAGGCACTATTATTAGGATGAAAGACTGGTGGATTCTCCTTAGGAGCAGTGCGGTCTGCTTGTCAGCAGACACTGTATATGTTATGGGTCATCCTGATAGAACTGATGGGCCTATATATTACACTAGAGCACACCCATTCAATTGTACTCCTGACGAAGCTGTTGCGAAACGCGTAGAGTTAGAGTTCTGAGAGATTCTGCGCCTGGAAGGACTGGCAAACCACTGCTGAGATCACTCCCATTCTGGCTTCCCGCCCTTACCCGTGACGCGAAACCGGAAGTGACGCGACGGCATAGACTGGCATTGAACTACACTGTGAGGGGAAAGTGAAGCACCGAACAGCAGCCTGCTTCTATCGGCGGTTCTCTCCACCACCCAACTTTATATTGGAAAATGTGAGTTTCCTGATAACCTGTGCACAATACATTTGTATAGTTCATACTATTTGCACTATTTGTGGCTTTCTTTATTTTTCATATCATCCACTTCACTGAGAGGATATAGACTCCAGTAACACAAAGGGCTCCAGTCAGAGAGAGAAGGATCTCTGACATGCAGTGATTTTATACGATTTTTGTGAGTTCATTTCTTATGCTACACATTGTTTAAAGCTGTGAATTACCATCTGCACTATATATATTTTTATCTTTTTTTACATATCACGAGATCCAGCGCTCCTCCTCAACCCCAAGAAAAGAACTGTATAATTTAATTTTAAATATTATTGTGTTGTTGTATTTTGCAGTGCTGCCTGGAAGAAGGTCTGACAAATTTAGGTCCCAGCTGGATCGTTGGGGTTCACCAGGGGGAGAATGTAGCCATGTTTAAAAATGGTATACAGTTCTCTCTCATGCTGACAGTAAACCTGGTAAGTATACAGGATTGCCAGCATCAATCATGGAGGTTTGCCCTCACACCCTGGTGAGGTGTCATATGTACACCAGGGGAGTGGTACCATACTCTGTGTCCACTGTTAGTGACACGAGGTGTGGCTATTCCCTAAGTTATATAAGACACAGCACTGCCAAAAGTTAGTGTTCAAGAGTGTGGTTCTATAATAAGCAGTTTAAGGTTAATCAAGGTCTGCAACAGTAAGGCTGGCAGGCACAGAGAGAGTGTCTATACTGTGTCCAGGGACCTGGCACAGGTGGTGATCTCCCTGAGGGGAGAGGTGATCCAACTCCATTGGGAGGGCAGAGTCTTCTAAAAGTTAGTGCTGTGGAAGAATGAGCGGCTAAGCTGACCGCTGCGAGGGGCAGTCTGCCTGAACCATGCAAATAAAGATGCCCAAGTTCAACAAAACCCTCATGTGTGAGTGTGGAGTTACTCAGCAGAGGAAGGCACCAAGAAGGAGTTCCTCATCAGATCCATCTCCCAGCGGACGCAGAGATCCTGATGAGGTGGAGGCACTGCACTGGATATAGGTAGGACTCAAGCACACTACCTCAGCTGCCTGTCTTGCTGATATCCCCACTAAAATCATGCGGGAGACTCAGGAGTCCTGTAGCCAACATGTGCACCACCAGACACATCCATGTAATGGGGACCGGTTAGACCACAGGGGCCAATCTGAGATTGGGTGGGTCAAGGGGGGTCCAGAAAAACCGTTACAATTATATACAAGACATTGTATGCACAGTTAGAGATAACATATATTATAGGCGTATGTAACAGTTACCGACCAAATTAAAATGTGAGAGTGCTTTAGTTTTGAAAGAACTTAGTGGCGGCTGTGAGAGTCTCCGGTAGATTGTTCCAGTTTTGGGGTGCACGGTAAGAGAAGGAGGAGTGGCCGGATACTTTGCCAGTGACAAGTTTCAACCAGGGAGGACTGCGAAGATAGACCATGCTATCTTTCTCTCTGGGGCTCCCCAGGTTACCAATATACTTACTGGTGAAGCTACCAGTAAAAAACTCCCTCCAGGGGAAGCAAAAGTGCCACCATATCTGAGCACGCAGAGAGGATTACAGGCACACGATAATATTAGCAATTTAAGTAAATTTCTGGTGCTCATGGAAATGGGGAAGATCCTACACTACCCCAGAGAAGTCATGAAGGAGGAAAGCATCTAGGCACACGGTCTTGCAAAAAGGTGATTTATTTAGCAACTAGCTGATATACCCGGCGTTGCCTGGGATGTAATTTTTTCGCTCCCCCTGTCTCTCTCTCTCTCCTCTCTCTCTCTCCCACTTCTCTCTCTCTCTCTCCCACTTCTCTCTCTCTCTCTCCCCCTTCTCTCTTTCTCTCTCCCCCTTCTCTCTCTCTCTCTCCCCCTTCTCTCTCTCTCTCCCCTGTTCACAGTAATCCGGTCCCCCCCTGCACATGAATGCGGCCCCCCCTGTTAACAACTCCGGTACCCCCCCTGTTCACAGCTACGCCCCCCCATTCACATCTCCGATTTCCCCTCCCCCTTCACAGCTGGGTTCCTCTCCCCCCCCTGTTCACACCTCCAGACCCCCCCCCCCCACATTCACAGCTGTGGTCCCCCCCTTCACAGCTGCGGTCCCCCGCCGGTCACAGCTCCGTTCCCCCCCCCTTCACAGCGGGATATCTCCCCTCTTTCTGTGAGTGTATATTAATATATGTATCTCCCCTCTGTGTGTGTGTGTGTGTGTGTGTGTGTATATTAATATATGTATCTCCCCTCTGTATGTGTGTGTGTGTGTATATAATATATGTATCTCCCCTGTGTGTGTGTGTGTGTGTGTGTGTGTGTGTATATGTATATATATATATATATATATATATATATATATATATATATATATGTATATATATATATGTGTATATATATATATATATATAGTCAGGTATGGAGATTAGCACTCACGTTTTGATGTAGGGGGCAGATGCTTGTCCTATAGATAGTATGTAGACATATGGTGACCAGGAGATCCTGATAGCCAAAAGAAGACAGCACACTGCAATGTTGATGTCAAAAAAAGTGTATTACGTGACACAGGGCCGCCAACGTTTCGGTCCTCCCAACGGGACCTTCCTCAGGGCAGTGCACCTCAGACTGACACAAGCACCCATATATACCCCTTAACACATACTAAAAACACCTGACAACAATCAAGAAAATCCAAATAGCAATCCCAGAAACAGCCCACATTGCTTAACAGCCAATTCAACATACTGACACTGACTGGCACCAATGAAATAGCCTGATCTTGACACAAGTGTAATTAGTCACATGTTAGTAGTGACATCACAGTACCTCCTATCTAGGTAACCATGACTACATGAAGCATACCATTACGTTTAAATGCACATGAATAGTTAAATTGCACATAAATGGTAGAAATATATATAAAGTGATGCCCATAGCAGCTGCTAGCCCTCTGTACTGTAGATGTATGCTAAAAATACTACTATACTTTCCCATAAACGCATACCTTAGTGTAGATGGTCCCAGGGAACGGATAACCTGTCTGATAAGCAATAATCAAGGTGGCACGGCCAGTTAGCAGTATACAGTATCACATGCTGGCAGCGCGTTCATTTGAACAGATCGCTTGCCTGACCTGTTGTGTATGGAGTGGGGTTAATACTCACGCATTGCGTTCCCTGGAGTTCTTCCGTGCATGCGCAGTGCGTCCCTGGCAACCCTGATCGCTTGCCTGACCTGTTGTGAAGGGAGGGAGGGTAATACTCACGCGATGCGTTCCCTAGTATTCTTCCGCGCATGCGCAATGCATCCCTAGCAACCCGATCGCTTCCTAGACTACTGTAAGTAAAGGTGCGCGCGTATCTGTGCTAATGCGCATGCGCAACGCTGCGCTAGTGGCGCAAGCAGTGAAATCCAAGAAATGGATGCGCATGTGCCCTAGTGATATGTCAGCGTCTAAGACAGACCCTAAGGGAACATGAACATGCTAAAAATAACTATTACTTTCTTACCATGAGCACAGATAATGGCAACTCAGTACACCCTGTGGCCAAAGATTGGATACATATAGTATAGGGATGAAACTAAGAGCAAACCTAGTATAAAATCAAACATTAAAAAGCAGGAGTCTGATGTCGTATATTTAAGACTGTAATCTAGATGGAAACTACATATTTCCTGCATACATGAAGCCCTACCAGGTAGTATGTCGGTGCAGTAACCAAGATTTAATATAATAGGCTACTAGAATATGTAATATGCAAATGTACCACATGCATACCAAAAAGTGGCAAATCGGTGCCTGCAGTACCAAAAAGTCTAACCACATATATTGTTGGTTACAGTGGAGATCTATCCACATACACCCGGCTGTTAATAGTGTATAGTTCTAAAACTTTGGACACCAAGTGTGACAGAACACCCAAAAGTGAATGAAGTGAATGAAACATACAGGGAAAAGGGGGGATGGAGCAAGTCGGCATTGCGTATAGTGTACAGAAACATATTAATTTAAAGTCCCAAAAGAACTGAAGAATGATTACTATACACAAAAACTTTACAGAAAACAGCCTAACTTTAGATCTTCATTTAGTCCATGAGGGGAGATGGTCTTGAGTTCATATATTAGTCTTGCCTCTTGTTGCAGAAGCAGCTTGTTTCTATCACCCCCTCTGGGTGGTGGTTGCACCTGTAGTATGGGCATACACCGCAATGTTGCTAATGAGTGCCGCAGTTCTTTGAAATGCCTGGCAACTGGCAGGTATTTAAGCTCACTCTGCTCGTCCGTGCTGTTCAATGCTTTTCTGATCGTGGATCGATGGATAGCTATTCTCTCCTTGAGCATGCGTGATCTTTTACCCACGTAGCGTAGCCCACAGGGGCACGTGATCATGTACACGACAAATCGAGACTCACAATTTAGGAAATTCTTGATCTTGATCGGAACCCCACTGTGCGGAGGGGTATAACTTGCACCTGTTTGCATGAAACTGCAGTTAGTGCAACCATGACACTTGTATGAACCTGGTTTTCTTTCGAGCCAGGTTTTAGGGTGTCTATACTTGTCCACTGGGTCCGCCTGTGTCAACATATCTCCTAGGTTGCGTCCTCGCCTGTAGCAGAACAGCGGTGGGTCTTTGCAGATTTTGCCAATTTTGGTGTCATTTGCTAAGATATGCCAGTTCTTATGTATACTGCGCTTGATGCGGTTGGATGCCGTACAGAAAGTGCTGATAAAGTGGCAACGTTGCTCTGTAGGTTTGTTGGTAATCGGTCGCAGCAGAGATTGTCTGTCAAGGCTCCTTACTTTGATACTTTGACGCAACCTAGGAGATATGTTGACACAGGCGGACCCAGTGGACAAGTATAGACACCCTAAAACCTGGCTCGAAAGAAAACCAGGTTCATACAAGTGTCATTGTTGCACTAACTGCAGTTTCATGCAAACAGGTGCAAGTTATACCCATCCGCACAGTGGGGTTCCGATCAAGATCAAGAATTTCCTAAATTGTGAGTCTCGATTTGTCGTGTACATGATCACGTGCCCCTGTGGGCTACGCTACGTGGGTAAAAGATCACGCATGCTCAAGGAGAGAATAGCTATCCATCGATCCACGATCAGAAAAGCATTGAACAGCACGGACGAGCAGAGTGAGCTTAAATACCTGCCAGTTGCCAGGCATTTCAAAGAACTGCGGCACTCATTAGCAACATTGCGGTGTATGCCCATACTACAGGTGCAACCACCACCCAGAGGGGGTGATAGAAACAAGCTGCTTCTGCAACAAGAGGCAAGACTAATATATGAAGTCAAGACCATCTCCCCTCATGGACTAAATGAAGATCTAAAGTTAGGCTGTTTTCTGTAAAGTTTTTGTGTATAGTAATCATTCTTCAGTTCTTTTGGGACTTTAAATTAATATGTTTCTGTACACTATACGCAATGCCGACTTCCTCCATCCCCCCTTTTCCCTGTATGTTTCATTCACTTCATTCACTTTTGGGTGTTCTGTCACACTTGGTGTCCAAAGTTTTAGAACTATACACTATTAACAGCCGGGTGTATGTGGATAGATCTCCACTGTAACCAACAATATATGTGGTTAGACTTTTTGGTACTGCAGGCACCGATTCGCCACTTTTTGGTATGCATGTGGTACATTTGCATATTACATATTCTAGTAGCCTATTATATTAAATCTTGGTTACTGCACCGACATACTACCTGGTAGGGCTTCATGTATGCAGGAAATATGTAGTTTCCATCTAGATTACAGTCTTAAATATACGACATCAGACTCCTGCTTTTTAATGTTTGATTTTATACTAGGTTTGCTCTTAGTTTCATCCCTATACTATATGTATCCAATCTTTGGCCACAGGGTGTACTGAGTTGCCATTATCTGTGCTCATGGTAAGAAAGTAATAGTTATTTTTAGCATGTTCATGTTCCCTTAGGGTCTGTCTTAGACGCTGACATATCACTAGGGCACATGCGCATCCATTTCTTGGATTTCACTGCTTGCGCCACTAGCGCAGCGTTGCGCATGCGCATTAGCACAGATACGCGCGCACCTTTACTTACAGTAGTCTAGGAAGCGATCGGGTTGCTAGGGACGCATTGCGCATGCGCGGAAGAATACTAGGGAACGCATCGCGTGAGTATTACCCTCCCTTCACAACAGGTCAGGCAAGCGATCAGGGTTGCCAGGGACGCACTGCGCATGCACGGAAGAACTCCAGGGAACGCAATGCGTGAGTATTAACCCCACTCCATACACAACAGGTCAGGCAAGCGATCTGTTCAAATGAACGCGCTGCCAGCATGTGATACTGTATACTGCTAACTGGCCGTGCCACCTTGATTATTGCTTATCAGACAGGTTATCCGTTCCCTGGGACCATCTACACTAAGGTATGCGTTTATGGGAAAGTATAGTAGTATTTTTAGCATGCATCTACAGTACAGAGGGCTAGCAGCTGCTATGGGCATCGCTTTATATATATTTCTACCATTTATGTGCAATTTAACTATTCATGTGCATTTAAACGTAATGGTATGCTTCATGTAGTCATGGTTACCTAGATAGGAGGTACTGTGATGTCACTACTAACATGTGACTAATTACACTTGTGTCAAGATCAGGCTATTTCATTGGTGCCAGTCAGTGTCAGTATGTTGAATTGGCTGTTAAGCAATGTGGGCTGTTTCTGGGATTGCTATTTGGATTTTCTTGATTGTTGTCAGGTGTTTTTAGTATGTGTTAAGGGGTATATATGGGTGCTTGTGTCAGTCTGAGGTGCACTGCCCTGAGGAAGGTCCCGTTGGGAGGACCGAAACGTTGGCGGCCCTGTGTCACGTAATACACTTTTTTTGACATCAACATTGCAGTGTGCTGTCTTCTTTTGGCTATCAGGATCTCCTGGTCACCATATGTATATATATATATATATATATGTGTATATATATATATATATATATATATATATATATATATATATATATATATATATATATATATATATATATAACATCACCCTGCCTTGCACTCAGAGACCGCGAGAGCCAAGGCCCGCCCCGTAGTCAGGCAATGACAGCCAAGGCCCGCCTGCAGTCGGCCAATGGGAGTGCTTTACAGCCAATGAGAGCGGGCACAAACCCACAGACAAACAGATTTTGAGTTTTATATATATAGATGTAGCACTGTTTCCCCCTGAACACAGAAAATACAAATGCTGTTTATAAACCTGATGGCTCGCAGGGCCTGAGCCTCTGCCACGGAGAGCGTGGGGCAATATATTTCTACCAATTGGTGCAGCGCCTCCACCTGGGAGGGATCCCAACAGAGTGGGAGGAGCTCCTCACAGGACACAACCACAGTAATACTCACTGGCATAAACAGAACGGTCTTTACTGAACACACATAACTTATTACTCTAAAAGTTCCCAGTCAGTCACTGCCACCCAAGAGTGCGTACCCCCTTCCTACCACCGTGTACTCCCCACACCGTGTCCACAGTACAACCCATGTCCCGTGGTCAGCGCTGCCACTATGTGTGAGTACTCAGTTGGTGCACATGTAACGATACCTGCCCAGTGCGATGGCACCTGGGCCCTTAAATGTCTTCGAACAAAATCAGCCGAACTTCTGTGCGACATCCTGGCTTCACCAGAGCGATGATCCGTCAGGGGCGATCCCACCCTGAAGATAGTCTCTCTCGGAGTGCAGCGTCCACTGTGTCCGTAACTATCACTATGGAACAATAATGGGGCAGGGTCCCTACGCTAGGGCCTGTCCCTGAAGCAATCACAAACTGTAATATGTCTCAGGGCCTATCTGGGGCATGGGGGAATTACTGGCCTAGTGCAGTGGGTCCCTGACCCCTGCACAGACATCTTACCCCTAGCTCTTCCAGGCACCGACTGACCAAAACGTGGGCTAGTGACAGCTTCCTATTTCCCCTCCTACGAAATCCTCACACCCTATTGGTCCCTGGCATCAGGTGGTATGTCTCCAAGGCTCATGGGACTTGTAGTCCCTGCCTAGAGCCCTTCTCCTATTGGCCAGTCTTCACGCACTTCAATGCGCATGCGCGACTTGTAATGGCCGTGCTTTCTGCACATGCGCCAGTGTCCCTAACATGGCGACGCTCTCTGGCAAGACCTGCCGGGAGTCCTCGGCAACGCGATCTCCACCCCGACAACCCCTGCATGCCCACAAGATCTCCATACCGGCGCGTGCACGTGCGCCCGCATCCGTGCGCCTCTGGGACTGGCCACAACCCTTTCGACCGCCACGGAGGTAAGCGCATGGACGGGGGGTAAACAAAACTCAGTGGGGGACCTGGCTACATCGATAAACACTACCAACATTTCAACCGCATAAGCAGTCTTTATCAAGGTGAGGGCTACCATATCTGAGCCCAATAGGAAGCTGCAACGTCATTGTTTGAGGCCTCCGATTGGATGTCCATTTAAATCCCCTAACGAAATACAGGTAACTTCACCGGTAAGAATCTCAGGAACTGGTGGGTCCCTGAAGCTCGTATTAGTGCGGTTTAGCTCAGCGGGAACTCCTGGTTAGAATCCCATTCAGAATAAATACATTTGATTGGAATTACTCCTTTAAAGCAGCAGTCCAAGCTGCTGTTTTTTTATTTTATTTTATTTTTACCCTTCAAAGCTGCAGTTCAAGCAATACCCTACGTGTTTTTTTTTTTTTTTTTAATATATCAGTTCTGTACTACTGTATGAGAAAATACTTGTAGCATTTAAAAAAAACAATTATAGAAATGTTTAATGTATTATAATGTAACAAGCATTTGTGTTTCTATAGCAACCATTTACAAAGTCACATCCCCTTCCTCTTCTGAAACAGGCTCTGGCACACCCGTGTTTGAGCCCTGCCCTGCCCTGTCCTCTCTTTAGCAGTGCACCAATTGAATCTAATGCCTGCCTGGTCACATGATCTTCCACACACAACTTTGCAGCTTGGGTAATCTTCTGCAGCACTAACCGTGATTTAAATAACTGAGCCAAATCATTGCCGATCGATCACATGAGAAAGGATCGATCGGCGATTTAGCTAATCACTTGTCAGTATGCAGATTGTAGTGAATGGATTTTTTTTAAACGGCAGCTTGAACTGCAGCTTTAATATGTGCATCAATACAATCCACACAATGATAAGTTATTAGCTAAGATGACGATCTATCTGTTCTCCTGTAATCGATCGGTGAAGATTTGGCTTGAGGGTTCACTAAATGACTGTCAGTGCAGCGGAAGAGGACCAAAGATGCAAAGTTCTGTGGGGAAGATCATGTGACCAGGCAGTCACTAGAAACAATTGTTGCACTGCTAGAGAGCGCAGAGCTCAAAAAGGGGTGTGCCAGAGCCTGTTTCAGAAGAGGAAGGGGATGTAACGTTGTGAATGGTTGCTACTGCACCGACACACTTTATTCGAGCAAATACCCGGTATGTACCTGGCAGATACCTGGAATGCGCCACTCCTCACCTCTAACAAGCCCCGTTGCGTTTGCCTTCTCAGCCTGGGTTCATGCCTGGCTGACGGGCGGCTGATCTGTTAAATGATAATGATTAGGATTTAATAGGCTGCAATGCTTCGCGTGTCTACCAGATGGCATAAATTCATGAATTGTAATGCAGTATATATATATATACTGTGCAGTATTGCAGCCAGCGGGAATAAAATGCTTCAATCCCTGCTTGGAAAATAACTCAATGCACTCGGGCAGAAAACAGTCACAAACCTCAATACACCCGGGTTTACCCGAATTCGTGGTACTAGCCAAGCTCGAATAAAGTGTGTCGCCAGTGTATAGAAACAAAAATGCTTGTTATTATAATAATAATTGTTCTTGTATAGCGCTGCTAATTTTTACATATACTGTATGTAGGATTATGATTAGGGTGACCAGATTTACAAAAGTAAAAATCAGAACATATTAAAAAAAAATTTTATAGAGCAAATGATGTCACCAACTGCGCCCCTTCTCCTTGGTCTCTACTCCCTACTCTTTTTTTTACATTTTGTTTGTGTAACCCTGCTACCCCTCTTTCCCCCCCAATCTCATATTGGGGCCTTTACTGGGGAGCTACACTGTTACTAGAAGTGTGTGGTGCTTTACCTGTTGGATCAGGAGCTCTGAGGTCTGTCTGCGGTGTTATAGAGACAGCACAGACTTTAAGATGATCTCAAAACTGGTGTCAGCGCCTCCAGTCCTATGGGTCCTGAATAGAATCAGGGGACTCCCTATGGAACACACATACCTCCTTTCTTCCACACTGAAGACATCCAGGCAGGTATATGTCAAAAGGGTATTCTTTATTGTATCCACTGCAGCTCATCACACAGCGACACAGTACAGCAACAGATCACAGCTTCTGGGTGGTACACACCCCTTGGTATTCTGGGGTGTGGGTTAATGATGTTACTCAGGCCTACCTGAGCTGAGCAAGCCTGCCCTCACAATGGGGAGGAACTTACAGCTCTGGAGCATATCCTGCTAGCTTGAAAGCAGGGCTCCAAAAGACACAGTGGGCCTCATTCAGAGAAGGTTGATAAAAATTATTGCCAGGGCATTTAAAATGTCGTTTTTTGGGGGGTTGCTATCACGGTATTCAGAAAGCCTCGATTACCTGTGATAGTAAAATTCCCAAAACGGGCGAGTTGCTGCCAGCGAGAGCATCGAGCCTCTGAAAAGGCCTAAACCGGCGATTCATTTCTGCTGCAGAGAGAGCAGCTCTGAGAGAGCCGCCTCTCCCAATGGAAATGTCGCCCGAAAATTATTTATTTTAATATAAATTTCTTTCATAGTGTAGATGTGCAGGGGGTCTCCGGAGCTGAACCGCGTTGGTTTCAGGTCCAGGGACCCCCTGCTTCCCGCCCTTTATGGGGTCCTATGCAAGGAAATGTCCCGGTCACGTGACGTGGGACATTTCAATGCAGAGGGATACCAGCACCCCATAAAGGGGCCTGTATCTCGGGAAGCAAGGGGTCCCTGGACCTGAAACCAACACGGTTCAGCTCCGGAGACCCCCTGCACATCTACACTATGAAAGAAATTTATATTAAAAAACATTTTAATAAACATCAATCCCCCTCCGCCCAAACCCATACAGTACAGTAATGGGCAAAATAACTATTATCCAGATATGGATAATAGATCATTTGCCCATTATTAAACACTGCATTAGCATACCTAAATAAAGTAAATAAATACAGTTATACTTACCACAACAGCAGGTCTCTCTGTCCTCCGTAGCAAGAAAGCATATACAGTATACAGTACATAATAAAGACATTATAATGGCCCCTAACCCCTTAATCACCTTAGCGGTTACTAACCGCTATAGTCATTAAGGGGTTAACCCACCCTGACCCGATACAAACCCGGGAGGCCTAAGCACCCACCCCTGACTGACTATACCCACCCTGTACCCATTGAGTAGTATAGTGGTACATCATACCCATATAATAATAATATGGGCATGATAAGCCTCTGTAGCACTCAATGGGCACCCTAATTACAATACATTAATACACAAGACACACAATAATAAAACATAACTAAACTCCAAAAAAACACATTTCACTAAATAAAAACAGTAGCCAGCTAATCCAATCAATACAAGCAATAACAATATCAACAATTAATTAATTAAACCATTAACCAATCAAAACAATTCCTAAACCAACACAAAATGAATAGTAACACTAACCAATCAAACCAATGAATTACTACAACATTAATGAATTTAAACATTAAAATACAAAGAAATACATTCAAACAATATCTGAAATAAACCTAAAACGCATTAGCTAATGTAACGGTACGAGCCCTACCCAATCTCATATGGGCCCCAATGTGCATAATCTGCCCCCAGTTACATCTCAGTGTAGTGTGGTGCACCTGCTGGCTCACAGGACTCCTGAGTCTCCCGCTCATTGGTAGTGGGGATTTCACCATGACAGGCGTGTGAGGTAGTGCTGAGATCTACTCACAGTTGGTACAGCGCCTCCATCCCTTCCAGATCCCCACGGTAGCAGGGAGGAGTTTCTGGAAGAGAACTCCTGGGTGCATCTTCTTCCTGAATAACTCCAGTCTCAGGAAAGAAGGGTCTCTTAATCAAGGGCATCTTTATTTGCATCTTGCATGGCTGACTGCCCATCATAGCGGCCGGTACTTAGCCGCACATCATATAGCTGCACATCATAAGGAAGGTCCCTCCTGACTCTTTAATCAGCCAGGTATATTTCTGTCACCTCTCCTGTAAGGGAGGGCCACCATCTGTGTCAGAGCCCTGGACACAGTGTGGGGTCAGCTTGTCACTCTGCCACTTGAGCTGCACAGACTCACAGCTCTTGCACCAGACACTTGAACTCTGGATGAACAACTTGAACACACTAACTTTAGGAAGTGATGCGTAATATATAGGCTCCAGAAGACCCACCCCTGTGTCACTAACAGTGGACACAGAGCATGCTGTCACTTCCTTTGCTACACCTTACACATCACAAGGGGGTTGAGGGCAAACCTCCATGATGACTTCTGGCAAACCTGCCCTCTTAACAGGTATTACAGCACAGAATGAGAAAGGCATGTAACCCAATTTTACACAGGGCTACACTAACATAATACAACATTAACTTAAAACGAACACCAATCGCAAACATTTTATTAGCATTAAGCAGGAAAAAAACAAACAATCACATCCACATAAGAAACTGAAGTTACAAAAACCAACAGCAATACCAAGCCAGAAATGCCCCCCAAATATTGTCAAAATAATGTATTAGTCTGTAAGTAGTACAGATTAATATATTATCAGTCAATGTGCCTCCCCCCAAAATTCAAAAAACACATCCAATGAAAAAACCTGTAAAAAGAGACATTTACAAACATTCAATATATTACTTACCATTAGAAGCGGTGGCCCTCCGACTCCCGGGGTAACAGGAAGCTCACGTACCTTGAAGGCCTCCAACAGCATCTGATGCCATCCACCATGAAGTTCCGGATCAGGTACCCAAATCTTCTCACATGACCGGCCCTGCGCTCCGGCAAGCGCTTGATTTTTAAAATTACCTAAGACCCACGCTTCTCCCCTGGGAAGGAAGGGGTTTCCCTTCTAGAGGTTAATGTATGGCCCAGGCCATGGTGCCTTCGCCAGCACGGAGGCGTGCGAAGGCTGTGGGAAAGCGGGTGCTTTTCCTGGGCATGGTCGACGTGGGGGGGCATGCTCTGGGGGCGTGCCCATGGCGTTATACCCTCTCTGGTGTGATATCTGGAATGTGAATACCAAGAAGAGTTGTCTATGAGGTTCATCCTGGCTGCACCAGGATCCTCACCGGCTGGAGGCTCTGCCCTGACCAAACCATCCGTGATAGCCTGTCCTGATGCCTCCCTATACCACCGCGGATATCTCAGGCCTTCTGTTCTCCCTAACAGGTATGCACCAGCACCAGAGTACACAGGTAGCTACATGATCTCACTGAGGCCGCGTTTACAGTGCTGGCGACGCGACCGATGACGTTACCCGTCGCCGTCACCACCAGTGAAAGTTAAAATTTGATTATCAGCGACATGACAAAAAGGGGCGGGCCGCGGTCTCTGATTGGTTTAGAGGAAGTCACATGTGGCGACTGTCTCTAAAAAATCAAATTGACCCGGCTTCAAAATTTTGGGTTGCTCCGTCGCTCCGTCGCGCTTTCTATAAGCGCTTGCGACTGAGTCAATGTATTTGATTCGGAGAGACGTCGCATCGCCGTCGCAAGGCACTATAAGCGCAGCCTTAGCGTGGGGAAAAAGTGCTGCACATGTAAATGAGCATACAGCAAAAGGTGACACAGTGTTAGTTTACCCATGTCGTTACCCAGAATCCCTGGCTGCAGTGGAAACATTGTACGTTAGGAGATGGGAAAAGCAGGGTTGCAGACCTGTCAGACGTGTGAATGTGCTCACAAGTGATATTTTTATTTGCTGATATATCCTGTGGCATTGCAGTGTTTATATATCATGTTATAACTCCATGAAAGATACACTAAACCAATTGACTATATCATACAGCTGTCAGTTTTATAGCCTAGTTTTCTGCATTACTCACCAATTGAGCAACCTAACATACGTACATTTCACCTGAGCACACACAATCCAACTTAACTCACGTCCTGTTCGGTAACTCTCCAGATCTGGTTTTTATTGTGTGTAATGGACTGACGCTGACATATTTCACCCTTACAACCGCCTACGTTTTAAAACGAAGTATTGATCTCAATTTCATTGTTACTGACGGGCTATGAAAGGTCACTAAATTGGTCAAGTTAAATCCATTCAATTTAGTGCTGTTTACTGAATAACCCCTTACAAGATTAAATACGATTAATGGTTCTGTTAAACATAATTGACCCACATTTGTCAAATAGTAATCAACCCCTTTAACCTGTATCATCCAGGAGTAACGTATGGTGACATATTTAGGAGTGGCTCAAACGAAGGGTTGAGTTGTGTTACTAAACAATGTTGGCGTAGAAATCATAAATGAAAACGAGGAACTGAAAACTGAAATATATCAGTTTCAGTGTATGTTAGTATTTTGTTATAGGATAGATTGTGTACTTAATTACCCATCGTTACCTTGTGTGTGTGAAGTTTCCATCTTTGTAGGCAGCAGCTCAGTAAAGACACTGACTCGAAACAATGACAGCGGAACCTGATTAAATTCCCGGTGTTTGCTCCTCGTGACCTTTGGCACATCATTTTATCTCTCGGTGCCTCAGGCACCAAAAGGTAGATGGCAAGCTCTATGGGGGACTTCTGCTGCAAGAAAAAAAATATTATTAGGTCAGAATTAGCAAGGAGGTGATCTGTCCTGGAACAGGATTGTTCATTTCTGTTCTCCAACCCCCCCCCCCGCCCCTTTGCAGCTCTGTGTGCTAGCCCCTTATTTTAGTTGCATGTTTTCCCTGCTCTGACAACACACAGTGACTGTGTAACCGATACATTATTGTTACACATTCCTTTCTTTACACTGCCAGTAGCTGGTTGCCTTGCCAACCTCTTTAATCCCCCTGGCTAAGTGAACTTTTCCATACTTTTCCATACTCCCCTGTCTGTATTTACAGGTAGCATAGTCCTGTCACTATTCCTGTGTGACAAATATTACTCAGTTTCTTTTCCATCCTAAGGCCTCGGCCAGGCTCCCCGCTGGCGTGCTGAGGCGTGCTGAGGCTCAGGGAAAGTGGGTGCTTTCCCTGGCCTTGCGGTTGCTTGCCCTGCGCGCCATCAGGGGGCGGGCCGGGGGCGGGCCAGTGGCGTCACGGAGCTGGTTCGCCCTCATTGGGCGAACCGCTCACGTGACTGGCCCTGCGCGCCGGCAAGCGGGGGAATTTTAAAATTCCCTAAGATCTACGCTTCCGCGCGCTTGCGGAAGCGTAGGCGAGCCCCTACTAAAGCCGCTCTAATTGCGACTGTAGGGGCTCAGTGCTGAGCGGGAGCATGCCTCAGCGTGCCTCCGCCAGCAAGGAGTAAGCTTGGCCGAGGCCTAAGGCCTGGGACATAGTGGACTTGAAGCTCGCTGAGGCGCGCTCCTGCAGTGAGCGCGCTCGCGAGGCAGAGGTGGAGCGGAGGCGTGCCAGGAGGCGGAGCGGGAGATGGGGCTAGTTCCCCGCTCCCATTGGATGGGAGCTTCCCCGAGCGGCAAATTTCAAACCTGCCTGTCTGTTCCAAGTTTCTCAGCCTCCGCACGCATCAGCACGCATGCGGAGGGGGAAACTATAGCCGCGCTGAGGACAGATGCAGGGGCTTTGTGCATCTGCTCAGCGCGGCTCAGCCCGCCTCAGCGACGCTTAAACTCACTATTTCCCAGGCCTAAGGCTGCGGCGCCACTGCCGCTGAGCTCGCTCATGCTTGGAGAGCGGTGATGTCACTGAGGAGCTGGACATTTCTAAAGAAACAATTGTCAATCTTAATACAGATCTCAAAGTCTCTCAGAAGGAGCTTCAGACCCTCAACCTAGAAAAGGAAGTCTCACGCCAAGAGACTGTCATTCTCAAAGCAGATGCGCGTAAATGGAAGGAGGACTGCAAGGAGGCCCTGAATAGTACAGAGACTGAAAAAGGAGAAAATTTAAGATTAAAAAGAGAAAACTTAAAACTGGAAGAAGAAAATTTTCATTTGACAGAAGAAGTCAAGGAAAAGAATGAAAAGCTGCACGAGCTTAAGGAAATAAATAGACTGTTGGAAGGTGAGAAGTTTCAGCAGAGCACCGACTGCAGAACCAACTGCAATGTCTGCGTACGCACCTCAAGATGTCCGAGGAGAAGCAGCGAACTCTGCAGGAAGACAATCTGCAGGCTGTTAAAGAAATACAAGTGCTGCAGGAACGGCTGATGACCCAGTATGTCCCCGCAAAGCAGCATGAGAAACTGAAGGCTACCCTGAGCATCACCAAAGCATCGCTAAAGGCCAAGCTTAGAACCCAGGTGACTCGGCACAAAAGGGAGCACAATAAGGTCCAGAAACTGAAACAAGTAACTGTGGCCCAAGTAAAGAAGTTCATAGTGCTTCACAATGCAGTGAAAATGTGGAAGCAAGCTCAGAAAAAAACAAAGTGTACAGATAAATTCACTGAGAAGAGACTTGCAAGATGCACTCAAAAAACAGGGATCTCTCGCAGATGAGATTACAGTTCTACAAGGACAAGTATTGACCCTGACTAAGCGTCAGTATCCCACAGCCACAAAATCCCATGAAGACGAGGGTGCAGTGAGAGCTGGGAATACTGCTCGTCTGAAAAACAAGGTTGCAAAATTTGAACTACCTAAACAAGCACTAGCAAAACCTTCAGCCACTCAACAGGCAACAAAAGAAGTTACACGTGCTGAATCAAAACTAGAAGAATCCTTAGCTGATGAAGCTGAAAAGATGGGACATTCTCTGGAAGTGGATATGGATTTGCAACTTAATCCCAAAGAGGCTGAACTAGCAACTCCATTAAGTGGAAAAAGTGCAGAGAGACAGCTTCAAGAGCGGAGAACTCAAAGGGCTGTTTTTAAACGCTCTGCAACTGCTGCCATACAGTCTACCGGCAATAAAACGAGCACCCGACGCGAGGGAAATCTCATGACCTCGCACGTAGCAAAAAGGCTATACTTAGAAAAAGTTCTCCTCGAGCGACTGAGGAGTGCTGATCTCAAGCACCTTCGGGAGGAGACACGAATAAACTGGAGAAAGGGCTCCAATCCCAGCGGGACTGAGGGTTCTCTTCCTCCATCCACTCTCATTCAAGTCACAGAGATATCTAGAATGAGAGTGGAAGGATGGGCTTTGGCCGTGGCAAGCCCGAGCTTCCCACAAACAGGGGAGGTATGTAACAGGGGAGTTATCCCTGTTCAGGAAATATGCCTCTAATCCAGCAGTGTGGTGGTTAACTGCTGGTAGTCAATTAACAAACACCACCTGCCTGATTAGGTTGCTTAGAAAAGCCTGCCCTTGAAACAGAAAGGGAGATTGTGCCTGAATCTCACACAACTTGTGAGACTGAGCATGGGGACCGTTGTCTTGAGCCTGCCAGAAGAAACAGCAGTGCTGCTTTCAAGACACAGGTGAACTTCTAAACCTAAATGCTGACAAACCCTGAGGAAAAGGTTGCAACCAGGAACAGAGAAGATTTTCCCTCCAAACCACAAGGAACAGATACGACTTTCATTTATAAGACTTTTTATGTCTGCTCATTTCATGATATATGTTTGGGGCTGGGAGACATGCTTATCTAAAGGGAGTTGTGGACTGCATAGTATTTCACTAGAAATACTCCCAAGTGAATAGAAGCTTTGTTTACCCCTTGTTTGGATGGTTTTCTGATGTTAAGGAAACAGGCGCAATAAAAGCCTTATTTAATTTCACCATAACCAGTCTCCCTTGCATACCTCTGTGAGCGTCCGCCTACATATACAAACATACATACAGTGTCACAGGCATAATGAGTGTCCCATAGAGTTTAAAATCTACAAGTACAGGGGGATAATGTGACTAATCCACTTCAAAGGTAGTGTTCGTAACACTAAGCAACTCATGTAATGAGGCTCTGTATATTGTTCCTGTCGGCGCCGGGATCCAACTTCCACCTGACTGGAGGAGAGAGATGGGGGGTCCCTGGTTCGGAAGGACCGCTCCACAGCCCAATGTGTGTGCGTGTGGTGGGTCTAACTTCTCTGGAGCAGCCCTCCTCCTGCAGCATCGCGTTGTCATGGTGACCTGACGTCACACATTGCCATGACAACGGGACGTCATGCCGCTGCAGGAGGAGGTTATGCCTTGATGGGGCTTGCAGGCTTCTAACGCTTTAGCCAAAGGGTTTAACCAAATGACCCTTATTCAAGAGAATATATAAGTATTTATCTGTGTATTTTTGTCACATTGGATGTAACATTGGGCTTCTTTGTCTTTAGAAGGTAAGAATGAGCATCTTCGCAGGGTTCAAAATCTGAATCCAAGGCAAACTTTTTTTTTTACATACTGGGTGAAAGTTGGGTTAGAAAACTAAAATCTCGCAAACTTGCACACAAAAGTTCACCTTTTTTAAAGTGGGACAAAATGTTGTGACATTCTTTTTTCCTGTTTTATTTATTTATTTGTTACAAATCCAAAACTGATCTTGTTCCAGCAAAACCAGAACCAAAGCCCATGCATGCGCAACACCCATCAGAGTTTCTTCTCAAGATTCCTGTTCATCTACTGTATATGTTGCAGTTCATCCAATAAAGTTACTTTTTTAGCGATCCGTCATCCGTTTTTTCACTTGGAACGCAGTGCACCGCCTCAATCCTCCCCCTGTGGATACCGTTTCCCAAGGAGTTGTAGGGTAAGGGTTTACATTTTTTTTAGGGTAGGGGCAGCGTTACTGTTAAGGATTAAGATTAGGGTTTTTTAGGTCACGGTGTAAGGTTAGGGCCTTACCTTGGTGGCATATTAGGGTTAGAGCGAGTGGCGACATAGTCGCGGCAAGACGGCCACAACCAAATGTCCTAGAATACCAAATTTGCCTTTGTCTGGCTGAGGGCGAGTTGCTATTGAATTCAGAATAGAAGTGAAGAGGGGTTCTATTCTCGATGTCAGAGGCAGATATAGTGTCATGTGATATAAAACATAAACAAGCAGTCACATGACCCCAGTTGACCTTAGCCTTGTGGCGGCCCAGAAGAACTTTAAACCATTTAGTTGAATGTGTTTTAGGCCCCTTTGACAGTGAAAGGGTTAATATGAAAATATCTTAAAGGCCCACTACATTAGAATGTATCTGTATACTATGGAAGCTTTAAAAGTGAAGTCCAAGGTGAAATTCCCTGTGGGAGTAATTTGTGGTGTCTGTAAAGAGAGTGCATTGAAATTAATGAGAAATTCTTTTGAATTCCATTTTAACCTTGAGCAGCACAAGTCCCAGTGCACTCTATATTTCTACGGAGAACCAGGAGTGGACTAACTGTTACATTCTGTCTTATCGAGAATGTATTATTATAAAGTAGATATGCTGTATATATCTATCAAACGACTTGCTAGTGGGAGCCGGGTTGTAAATATTCACAGTTCATTTTGAACATGTAAAAACTTGACCCTAGAAATGAATGCTTTAGAACAGTCCTATAATCAAGGATTGTGTTTAAGAACGGTTCTAAAAAAACACTTCAATATACATGAGTTGTATCTGTCTTTCTTCACTCAAAACACAGGCATTCAAGTCATTGGTATTCTCTACTAATTTACGTGGACTTCCCCTGTTCTTTCTCAGTCAGTGCAGTTTATCTATGGCACATCTTTGTCCTCATTACAGAGCCGCTTCAAATAGTGTTGTTTAGTCTCTAACATAGTGTTTCTTAACTAAAGTGCCGGGGAACCTTGGCATGCCATGACCCTCTGCTATGGGTGCCATGGTCCTAGGAAAAAACTCTGCCGCTTATCCCGTGCTGCCTGGAGATGTGGAGGCTGTGACCCGTCTCTTCTCTCAGCTGGCACAGAGGAGAGAGAAGGCTCTTCATTTTCAGAGTGCTAGACACACCCACTGAGGTGGAAAGATAAGAGAAAAGAGGGAAAGACTAATGGCTTTGTGTGGAAATGTGTTTAATTAGGGTTGCCAAATGTCCTGTATATACGGGATTGTCTGCTATTTCAATAAATTGTCTTATTGTCCCTGAAATGTCTGTCGGGACACAATATTGTCCTGTATTTCAGGGGCAACCTGATAATTCAGGGACGAATGCCGGCCGGCCTGCACCACGGTACAAGGATGGCGGCAGTGACTGCAGTGTGGTGGCAGAAAGCAGATGCGGAGGAGGACCATGGTGGCATCAGCAGAGGGCATTGGTGGAGCCTGCTCCAGCGGTATGACCCGGAAGTTGTAATTTAATTCTGGGTCATACCTCTTGGGCGGGCTCCACCACTACCCTCTGCTGCTGCCGCCATGGTCCTCCGCAGCTGCTTTTTCCCGCCACACGGCTGCCATCCTTCTCCTGATCGGTTACAGAATTACATAGTTACATAGTAGATGAGGTTGAAAAATAACATGCGTCCATCAAGTTGTATCTATGCTAAATTTAGACAACATATACTTTAACCTATAACCGTACTTAACGTATAATTATTCAAAGGAAGGCAAACAAAAACCCAGTGAAATATCATCCAATGATACCCTATTTCCTCGATTCTAAGATGCACCTTTGATTTAATAAAACAATTTGGGGGGGAAACGCAGTATATTAAATGTGCAGAGTTTTTTTTTTTAACTAGCAGACAATAGCATATAATTATCTACACTAGAGAGAGGCAGACACAGAATGGGGTGAGAGAGACAGTATCTGATGAGCGGAGAGAGAATGGAGGGGAGAGGGAGGGAGAGAATGGAGGGTCACACAGACATACACACACACACACAAACACATACATAGAGACACACACTTCTACCGGACAGCTGATAGTTGCGTGCAGGGGCGGGGAGGAATGGGAGATGCAGCCGGCGGCACTTCTGCAGCTGCACCACCCAGCTGACGGTCGCCGAGTGAAAGGGAGGGGAGGGGGGGGGGGGGGGGGTGGAAGAGGCAGCCGGCACTTCTACTGCCGCACCGCCCAGTTTATGGTCGCCCAGGGAGGGGGTTTGGGATTGGAGAGGCGGCCGGCACCTCTACCACCGTCGCACGGGGATTGGGAGGGAAGCGGCAATGTGAGAGGCAGCCCAGCCGCACTTCCGGCCAGCTGACAGTCACGGGGGGGACGACAATGGGAGACACAGCCAGCAAGCACTTCAATCAGCCGCCAATGACACCAGATTTTGGTAAGCGCCCCTAGAAAGTTTTTTTTTTTTTTTTTAGTTTTTTTTTAAACATCGATTCTAAGATGAATCCCAATTTTACAAGTGTAAATGGGGAAAAAATGCATCTTAGAATTGAGGAAATACATTATCTCATACGGGGAAAAAATACATTCCTTCATGACTCCAAGAATCAGATTACTCCCTGGCTCAGCATCCTTCCCATGTTTACTTATTTGGTATATCCCTGTATACCTTTCCTTTCTAAAAAGATGTCCAACCTTTTTTTGAACATATATATATTGTATCTGCCATCTCAGTCTCCATGGGTAATGAATTCCACATTTGAACTGCCCCTACTGTAAAGAACCCTTTCATTTGTTGCTGGTGAAATCTCCTTTCCTCCAACCTTAAGGGATGGCCCCCGAGTCCTTTGTACGGCCGTGGGATGAATAGTTCTTTTGAAAGATCCTTGTATTGTCCCCGAATATATTTGTATATAGTTATCATATCCCCTCTTAGACGCCTCTTTCTAATGTAAATAAATCTAATTGAGCTAATCTCTCCTCATAAGTTGATTGTCCATCACTTTTATTAATTTGGTGGCTCTTATCTGCACTCCCTCTAGTTCCATAACGTCTTTTCTAAGTAGTGGTACCACTCTAAAAGTAAGTGCTGCGTGGTGCAATGCACTTTCAGCAAGGGGGTGGGGCCTGGGAGTTGAAAGGGGGCTGTCAAGAGATGACCGAGTCTAAGAGGAGGAGAGGGGCTATGAGGAGGAGGGGGGCTGTGAGAAGGAAGACTGTGAGGAGGAGGCTGAGGAGTGGGACTATGAGCAGGAGGAGGGCTGAGAGATGAAGGGGGCTGTGAGAAGAAGGACTTTGAGGAGGAGGGGGGCTGTGAGATGGGGGGTGGGAGAATGGGGGGAGAGAAACGCTGTGTGTTTGTCATGATAACATATCAGAAATTTCTGGATTTAGGCATCTGCAACTTCACTTACCTGCTCTCAGCCGGCTCTTCCCTGACGCCTCGCCATGATAACGCGGTGTCAAATGATGCAGTGGGGTCAAATGGCAACGCGTCACATGACGTTGTGACATCATATGATGCGTGGAGCCCAAGAGCAGGTAAGGAGGGGGGCGTAGACAAGGGAGCGGAGACAGGGGGGGGTGCGAACTTAAAAGTTTGCGCAACCCTGCTTAAAAGCATTAAAGCGTGCAGACTATATTAGATCGCAACGGATCACTATTTCAAATGTCACCGCCACCACACTGTCGCACACATATGCATCTCGGCGTCCCACGTGACCGCTGGTATCCCTGATGTGTAAAGGGTCCCGGATGGTCCGATCGTGGAGGGGAGAATCACCGTTCGACCTCTGTCCCAAACTCTAAGCGTTTCATCAGGAGTCAATTGATTGATCGAATCACAAACTAGAACTTAAGAGACCATTCCATCGAGGGTTTGAGCAGCAGTATCACTGCTATTTATTTCAGTCACTTGCACTTTTTTTTCCATATCTTTTATTGTTTATTCTTTTTCATTGTCACATCTGTTACAGTACACTATTTAAGTCACATGTGGATACAGTGATTTGATTTTTACTAATGATAGTTTTCCACGATTTATTCACCATTGACATTAGTTACTAATCACTGGGTCTGTATCTTATCACTAAGAGAAGCACAATACTTAGATAGTGCGCCTTCTGCCAATCCTTTTCTCACTTGGATAGTTTGTGTTTTACATAAGTTGGCTCATATTGTGTCAAATTTGCATTTTTATGTCATTACCCAGAATCCCTAGCTGCAGTGGAAGCATTATATGCTAAGAGATAACGGGAAAAGACAGGGTTGCAGACCTATCTGAGTCGTGCAAATGTACCGACAAGTGATATTATTATTTGTCATACTGTGTAAATTTACACGAGATATTTTCGACTTTCTCCGTGGAAACAGAAAAGTGAGACGAAAGAACCTATGTGAAAATGCCCCCCCCCCTGTAATTTTCTATTCCCATTGTTTTCATGCACAGTACATGTAATGGGGTGTATTTATGTAATGGCTTAATTTTTACCCTCTGCTGTATCAAATATAAGAAGCTGGATTATGATTTATGATCTTTATACCACCACCGACTTTGCAGGTACATCCAATTATAACATGTGTGGCGGTTAAATCCTTTTATTGACACGCCTCAGGTCGCAAATTGTTACAAACGGCGTAATATTGGGGCAAACTACCTTAATATATTGGAGCAAAGTGTCGAAAATGTTACTTATTTGCCCCATTTTGCACCAAAGTTGCTTTAAAAAAGCAATCAATGTGATGCACCCCCTACGGATGCAGGGGAGCAGGGGGTCCACAGAAGTGAAATTAACGTGCTTCAGCTCCGGAGACCCCCTGCTTCAAACATATATACAGTCATGTGAAAAAGAAAGTACACCCTCTTTGAATTCCATGGTTTTGCATATCAGGACATAATAACAATCATCTGTTCCTTAAAATTAGGTAAATACAACCTCAGATGAACAACAACACATGACATATTACACCATGTCATGATTTATTTAACAAAAATTAAGTCAAAATGGAGAAGCCATGTGTGAAAAACGAAGAACACCTAATGATTCAACAGGTTTTAGAACCACCTTTAGCAGCAATAACTTGAACTAATCGTTTTCTATATGACTTTATCAGTCTCTCACATCGTTGTGGAGGAATTTTGGCCCACTCACCCACAACATTGCTTCAGTTCATTGAGGTTTGTGGGCATTTGTTTATACACTGCTCTCTTAAGGTTCAGCCACAGCATTTCAATCGGGTTGAGGTCTGGACTTTGACTGGGCTATTGCAACACCTTGATTCTTTTCTTTTTCAGCCATTCTGTTGTAGATTTGCTGGTGTGCTTGGGATCATTGTCCTGTTGCATGACCCAAATTCGGCTTAGCTGTCGGACAGATGTCCTCACATTTGACTCTAGAATACTTTGGTATACAGAGGAGTTCATGGTCGACTCAATGACTGCAAGGCTCCAAGGTACTGTGGCTGCAAAAACAAGCCCAAATCATCAGCCCTCCACCACTGTGCTTGACAGTTGGTATGAGGTGTTTGTGCTTATATGCTGTGTTTGGTTTTCGCCAAACGTGGCACTGTGCATTATGGCCAAACATCTCGACTTTGGTATCGTCTGTCCAAAGGACATTGTTCCAGAAGTCTTGGGGTTTGTTCAGATGCAACTTTGCAAACCTAAGCCGTGCTGCCATGTTCTTTTTAGAGAGAAGAGGCTCTCTCCTGGCAACCCTTCCAAACAAACCATACTTGTTCAGTCTATTTCTAATTGTACTGTCATGAAATTTAAAATTTAACATGCTAACTGAGGCCTATAGAGTCTGAGATCGGGTGTGTGGGGGCGGCCATGATTGGCGAGCATGTGCCGTGTCAGAAGTGCGGCGGCCACCTTAGAATGGCTCTGCATATGCAGCAGCAGAACTACATGTCCCAGAAGCCTCAGGTGGGAGGGAAATACCACAGGGGACTGTCCCAGCCAATGGGACTCTGGCAGCAGGAGTGACAGTATATCCTCCGTGGGCGGAGAGCCTGCAAAGTCAGTCTAGCAGGAGCCAGCAGAGAGGATGGATGCATCAAGGGTACCGTCAGCCCCTGGACTAGGCCATAAGTCCACCCCTAGGCCCCAGTAAGACCCCGACACCCCGAAGAGCAGTATTGCAGGGAAGGCCCCAGATAGGGACCATTCCCCTTATTAGTATTGTTGCGCTGGTGTTGGACGGCCACGCGGCGATCTGTGACCTGGGACCAGGCCGCAGTATCCCAGAACACTTGGGTGAGCACTCTGGCTGGAGCTCACCCCACAAGGAGGGTTGGGACCCTTAGGAGAGGGGGGAATTGTGTCAGAGGCCCCACTGCATGTGACCTGCTCCATGTTACGCCGGTGCTGCCCGCAGACCAGACCCGTCCCCTGAGCTGAAGGGGGAAGTGGTAATACACGCACCCGCAGCAAAGGGAGCATGTCCAGAGTGTGGTATGAAGCGTTGCCAGGCCAGGTGTAGTAAGGTAGACAATACTTGCCGGTACCGGTTGTAGAGATAGAGTGAATGATGCCTTGCCGAAGTCAGGGAGTGGAGAGTGGAGATAGGTCGTAGTCCAAGCCGTGTTCAAGGGGTTACCAGAGTTAGTGTTGTCCAAGGAGTGCCGAGATCGAGAGCCAGAGGGGGTAGTCGTACGAGCGTCAGAACCTGTGAAAACACTGAGAGAATCCAGAAGTACATCCATACAGAGACTGTCGAGCAAGGACTGAGAGCAGAGAGGAGCTAGATAAAGCAGGAAGGTCCAATTAGGAACGGAGGCGGGACAGGAAGAGCTACAGGGAGACACTGCAGATTGGAGCAGGCATAACAGGCCAGGTGAGTCTTGTTAGTAACCTGAGTATGCCCGTGCAGTGTGCGGGGGCGGAGCCTGAGGTCCGGGGGACGGGAATAAGAGTGTGCAGACTGAGCGTGCTCTGTAACTCGTGTACGCGTGTGAACCGAGCCAGTGGAAGGTGCAGGTGTGCGTGCAGGAGGGCGTGGGCGCGCCCGGCGCTGAACAGAGGAATCGCCAAGGGGAGTGATCCCGCGACGGCGGCAGGGGCGAGGAGCCGTGGAGGCCGGTAAGGCAGGATTGTTTTGTGTGTCCAGGGGCTCCCTGCGGGGAGGGAGTGCTCTGTGTAGGGAGCGAGGAGAACGCCGATTCCTGACACTCCAACACACAGCGCCAAGCAGCACCTGGGTACTGGAGTACTAGAGAATATTGGTGGCATACACTCACCACTCCCTATATCTATTTGGCTGCCATACACTATCAGCACTCTTTGAAAAAGTCCATAGCCTGGACGAAACATGTTAGAGTGGTTGCCTGATGTTTGCTGCTAGCGATCAATAAAGTTTTTTTAGACATCCATGCGTTGGCTGCTGAAGTTGCTGTGAACCACGGACCATCTTACCTCCTTCTTCCTGGGTACTGGAGTACCCTGGCAGGGACCCAATGTGCACCAACATTTGATAAGGAAGGAAATGCAGTCCCCGGCGCAAAATTTATATATAATACTAATTCCCACTATCCGTATGTAAGTCCAAAGGGGAACCCAGTCCCAAAAAGTTCAACTTTTTGATGTAGTCCAGATAGAACTTCTTTGTCGCTGGTTCTTCTCCTACTGCAAAATACAAAAGGAACACACCATTGCGCAGTGGACAAGAACAATGGGCACTTTCACTGCAGTCCTACAGATTTTCTACTTACAAGATCATGTCTTAACACATGCAGTGGATATACTGTAAATTGTACTTGAGCCAACGTCTTTCTCCCGAGATCCACAAACCCCCCATGGAACATCTGCCGGGTCCGACCAACTCTGTCAGGTAGGTTTCACAGGTTTGCATAATGGGGGATTTTAATTATCCAGACATAGACTGGGGCAATGAGATTAGCATTACAACTAAAGGAAACAGGTTTTTGGGGGTGCTTCAAGTCAATTACATCACCCAAATTATTGAGGAACCAACCTAGAGAGGTGCAATACTGGATTATTAAACAATGTAGACGTCATAACAAATGTTCAAGTCTGGGAACATTTGGGTAAAAGGGATCATAACATGATCTCATTTGAAATAAATGATCAAAAACCAGATTACTTGGGTTCAACAAAGACTTTAGAAAGGCAGATTTTCATAAACGGAGGTCTAATCTACAAAGTATAAATTGGGATTATGCTTTTTGCAGAGATAAATGTAGACGATAAATGGGCAGTCTTTAAAACATTTTTTAGATAAGCACACTTATCAGTGTGTAGCCCACTTTCCCTATGCCTAAAGGAACTACACGGGCAACTACGCGTGCTGCTGTACCTGTTTGCTCACTGGGGGCTCAAACTTCCGCCTCTAGGAGCCTGGGGTGAGCTCTATCTCCTTGCAGTGCAGCGCCTCCACCTATGGGGGATCCCAACGTTTGCGGGATAACTCTTAAGTAATACACCACACAATGTATATAACTAAGGTTTACTGTACACACATACTAACACAGATAACATACAATAACTGTACCCACAGTATAAACCCAGTGACCCAACACGGGGTGGTTTCCCCAAAGTACTGGGTGCTGTTGCACCAATACCCCTGGTGTCTTGTCCCAGCAATTCCCACCCAATTGTGATGTAGCGCTACCCCCTGTAAATGTAGGTACACATTGGGTACCTGCCTTGGTACTCTAGTACCCAGGTGCTGCTTGGCGTGGTGGGTTGGAGCGGGTCCCACGTAGTGGGGCCTCCAACACAAATCCCCTCTCTCCTAAAGAGTCCTGATCGTCCTCGCAGTGTGAGCTCCAGCCAGAGGGTCTCACACAATGTCTCTGAATCCTGTGACCTGGTCCCAGGCCGAAGGGCACCACGTGGCCATCTGGTCACAGGTGCAGGAAAACAATAAGGGGAAGAGTCCCTATCTGGGACCTTCCCTACAACACTCCACTACTATGGCTCAGGGCCTAGGGACAAGATCTAGGCCTAGGCCAGGAAGCACTGCTCCTTGGATACTACCTTCTTCTTTGCGTCCTCCGTCCTTTCTGCCTCACGGGCTTTCCACGCGCGGAAGATATCCTGTTCCTCCCAGTGCTTGCATCCTATTGTATGGTACAGTCCCATGGACTGCAGCCACTCCCTCTAGTAATTCTGGGACTTGTACTCCCGTGGCTGCATTTGCAGAGCCGTCCTAAGATAGCCGCCGCATTCCTCATACTGAACATGCGTGCCTCGCCGCATTATGCATGCGCGATTTACCAAAATGGCCGCCTCCACACTCCTGATCGCACGGAGCTCCAGCCAACGACTTGACAGCTCCCCCGCACCGGAGGCAGGGTAGGGGGACTCGCCTATAAGTGTATACCCTTGGGTAATAAATATAAAAGAAATAAGTCTAAATAAGTGTGGCTAAATAAACAGGTCGGGGAGGAAATGGACAAGAAGAGGAAGGCGTTTAGATTCTTTAAGTTAGAAGGGACGGAGACATCGTATCAGAATTATAAGGAATGTAACAAAAATTGCAAAAGGGCAATCAAATTAGCAAAAATAAATAATAAAAAAAGGATTGCAATAGAGAGTAAGATCAACCCTAAAAAGTTCTTTAAGTACCTTTAAAAAAAAAAAGAGAAAATATAGGATCCTTTCAGTGTGAGATGGGTAGGCAGATCATTGGAGATAAGGAAAAAGCAGAGGTATTAAACAAATTCTTTGCCTCTGTGTTTACCAGGGAAGAATCAATTGCAATTGTAGTGCCGAAGGAGGAAGCCACAACCTCCATATTAATGAACAATTGGTTAACTGAGGAAGAAGTTCATAGGCGGCTTGATAAAACTAAAGTAAATAAGGCACCTGGCCCCGATGGCATTCATCCAAGAGTTCTCAAGGAGTTAAGTTCAGTAATCAACAAACCATTACATTTAATATTCAAGGACTTAATTTCCATAGGCTCAGTACCACAGGATTGGCATAAAGCAGATGTGGTGCCTATATTTTAAAAGGGCGTTGGATCACAACCAGGGAATTGGAGACCTGTAAGCCTGATTTCAATAGTGGGGAAGCTACTTGAAGGTTTAGTATGGGATAATCTTCAGGAATACCTAATAGAAAATAAAATAATTAGTTATAGTCAGCATGGATTTATGAAGTATAGGTCTTGCCAAACTAACCTTATTAATTTCTTTGCGGAGGTAAGTAGGAAACGTGGGCAGGTAAATGGCAGGTGAGGTTTAATACAGATAAATGTAAGGTTATTTATTTGGGGAACAAGAATAAATAGGCGACTTACAAAGTAAATGGCGATAAATTAGGGGAATCCTTGGTGGAGAAGGATTTTTAGGAGTGCTTATAGAACGCAGGCTTAGCAATAGTGCCCAATGTCATGCAGAAGCGGCAAAGGCAAACAAGATGTTATCTTGCATTAAAAGGGCAATAGATGGAAGGGGTGTAAACATAATCATGCCCCTTTATAAAGCATTAGATAGACCACACCTTGAATATGGAGTACAATATTGGACATTATGGAACTAGAAAAAGTGCAGAGAAGAAATATAATAAAGGGGATGGATAATCTGATTTATGAGGAGAGGCTAGCGAAATTTAGATTTGCATACATTAGAAAAGAGGCGTCTCAGAGGGGATATGATAACTATATACAAATATATTCGGGGACAGTAGAAGGAGCTTTCAAAAGAACTAGTCATCCCAAGGGTAGTACAAAGAACCCAGGGTCGTCCCTTAAGGTTCGGAGGAAAGAAGATTTCACCAGCAACAAACGAAAGGGTTCGTTACAGTAAGGGCAGGTAAAATGTGGAATTCATTACCCATGGAGACTGTGATGGCAGATACAATAGATCTGTTCAAAAAAAGCTGGACTTTTTTTTTTTTTTAAATAAAGGAAAGGTATACATAAATATACCTAATAAGTAAACATGGTAAGGATGTTGATATAGGGAGTAATCTGATTGCCAATTCTTTGAGTCAGGAAGGAATTTATTTTTCCCCTTATGAGATATTAATGGATGATATTTAACTGGGGTTTTTTGTTTGCCTTCCTCTGGATCAATATACTTTAAGTACAGATATAGGATAAAGTATCTGTTGTCTAAATTTTAGCATAGGTTGAACATGATGGACATATGTCTTTTTTCCACCTCATCTACTATGTAACTATGTAACTACTACTATGTAACTATGTAACAAGAGACAGCAGATGCACTGTAACTTACAAATCTATCAATGATATCTAGGCCAACAGCTTTATTTATTTCCGGGCGCCACATTCACTAATCATTGCATTTTTCACCTTTTGGGTGTGCGTTAGTAGAAACCACAAAGAAAAACGGAGAGGGCGCACTGAGTATAGGCAATATACATTTATATTATTAAAAGTGTTCCACAACAACAACAATTACAATAATCAAAACAATAATAAAATAAACTTACAATCTAGCTAAAATGGCTTGCTGAGGTATAACCGGGAGATCAGGAGGTTTGATCCAAAGGGTAGATGTAAAACAAGTCCGAACCAAAGCTCCGTTGTTCACGTCCTCCTGTCTCCACCTCCCAGCTCATGGACGCTCTGCAGCAGTCCCTCGTGACCTCTATACGTTTCGTACAATGTTCTTTATCAGGAGAAAACATGTTAGAGCTGCCCTGGAGCTTACAAAGAATAACACATCCAATGGGATCTCTCCCATTGAATCAACTCACCAGATGCAGGACGCTGTCAGCTGTGGTTAATGGGATAGAGTTGCAGACAAGTTAATACACGCTGCAACTCTGCATTGTAAAACTTAGTGTGCACGGAAAAAATGACCAAAAACAATTGAATGTTCAAATCAACATGAAGTGTACATACTGTGACATAGTCCCAGTATAGTGGGCAGAGTTCTGTCTGATTTATAGAACAAAGTGCAGACATCGTCTGGAGGTGATCTGCCCCACAGATTCACAGTCACTAAGGCTGGTAGATAGGAAATTTATACCAGACTTTACAATGGTTCTGGTTTCCCTCACCTACTCTCCTCATTGAGGAACAGGAATATATTGCAGTGAGTTTGGCTGCTTCACTCTCTCTCCTAAAGCCTGGAGGCTGGGAGGAAGCTGCTGCTGCTGCTCCCCAGGATCCAGTTCGGGTTAGACTGCCCCCCCCCCCACGTGTTGCAGCAACTAAGAATCTATTGGAACCCTGTCCCCATCTGACCGTTAAGGACTCAATGCTATCTCTGTGTGCTATTTAAAGTTGGTAACTGGCTTAGCCAGCCAATATTGCAGATAGGGATATGCATGTGAGTTAGACTCCTGAAAGCAGTAGATGTTTCCCCTGTGGGAGCTCACAACGTTTAGGAGATTAAGGAGCTCTCCTCACAGATGGCAGCAAAAGTATAGAATCACTTCTCTGAGGACAGCACAAGCGTGGATTTCAACCAAAAAACTTCTCTACTGTTAGTAGAAACCAATAAGATACAGAGTGAGAGGGGAAGAAGGTAAGAAGGAGACATCCCACTAGCAGAGATGTTCTGGAAGCGTTTAAAATAATAAAGCAATTTGATAATGAAAAGCTGTAAGGCAAGTTTGTTCTGTTCCTGAACAGCCAGATTCTGTAGCAATCAGTGAGAAATATGACTACAGTTGGCAGCTTGTCTGATATGGTTTGACATTCAAATCCAAGAAGTAAATACATCTCAATCATTTTGTTACATACATCATTTTCTGCAGCAATTATTAGGAGCTCAATATATTTTAAAAGGGTCTAGCTCAGTGGTGTTCAACCTGTTTTTGGGTAAGGAACACTATAATTATATTGTGAAAATTTGCGGTACCCCAACTCTCTCTAATATCGCGTCTGAGATCAGATGCATTGTAAATTCTTCTGTATTTGGTACATTTTTCAAATGACCTGAAACTGTCTCTTATTATGGTCTTTCTTTTTAGTACCCCAGGAATAATAGTTTGATTTCCAATGTTCTTTCCTTTTGCTGCGCAGTCATGGGTTAGTCATGCTACCATGTCCTAAAGTAGATTACAGGTACAGAGATGAGGAAAGCAGCAAATATAAACACAAGTATTGAAAAAGAGTTATTATTGGACAGAAATACAGTAGCACCCAATACAGGAGCAAGACAGAAATAACCCTATATTTTGTATTCTTTCCAAATCAGTTCTGTAGTATTAGATAATACTTACTGCATTTTATTTTTCATTTCCAACTCTTAATGCCATTTTTTTCTTTGTGAGCCCTTCCCTCTCCCCAGCAGTGCACAAGCTTTGGCAACAAATAATCACAAACAGATCTCTTGCAGTGTTCCCAGCAGGATACTGTCTGTTATAGCTTTAACTTCAGCCACAATATTACCTGTGGTAATATAAGGTTATAGTGTAGTTGTTGCGTTCCACTGGCTGCATGATAGATTCAGAGGTGGCCATATTGTGAACCCAGGGAGTCTAATTTTCACCCATCAATCCACAGTTTAGGTAATCAAATGCGGCATCTATTAAAACAAAACAAAAAACTGCAACCTGGAATTATCCTTAACACACCCCAGGCTACAAGCTTGTATCGGGATGCTTTGGTGCTTTAATTTTAAACCTCTTGAGAAATTCTAGAAGACATATGGACCCTGGAGAAATAAAGATTTGCTGAAGGATGTGATATTGTACCTCTTAGGAAATCCGACAAGAGTATTATTCATACAGTATGTGATATTTATATTGTACAGTCCTTTCGAAACCTAGTGGGCCTCATCCTAATGTGTTCTGTGAAGGAGACGTGAGGTTTCAACGCTCTTTATACTATGCCTAGTTTCATCTATAAAGGAACTCTCATATAGGTATCACAGCCAATGGCATATTTATTTTCTCGTAAATTGAAATAAGTATTTGAATGGTCATTCTGGAACAGGTGATGGTTTCTTGGAAACTAATATTCAAAATGAAGCTTATCACCAGAATTCAAAGAAAACCGTCTCACACTTTATTAGTGAATTGTTTAATACAACATACACCAACCAGCTGAAGAGACATTTCGGACATACTTTCAACATCTTAAGGAGAGAAAAAGAACCAGTGGCAACATCATTGCGGACAAGCCAATGATTAAATCATATGGTTCAACATGGCACTCCATTCCGTTTATTCATTGCCAATGACATTACAAGGAACCCTTTATTATATACAGCACAAAGGGTTAGTTCTCCTTTGAACATGATATCTCCTGTAATAAGGCCACCACTTTAACTAAAGCCTACATAGGAAAATCTGTATTGACACTAAATGAACAGTTTTGTGCAGAGTTATGATGTCAGTATTTTCCACAGTGTAGCACAATATACTAATGTAGAAAATAAATTGGCAACATATTGGCTTATTAGAATGGATCAGCAGTCACCAATGTACAAGAAGTGTAATGGTGGCCCCATAATAATGTAGCTCTTTTACCCCCACATAATGACAGTCACCTCATACTGATTCTGTACATTTCACCCTGGAACTATCTGGTTTCAGGTAAAAGTAAATAAATAGTGTATAGTTCAAATATCACAGTCCTATTTTTTACCATTATTTATAATGTGCCAGACTTGCAGGTGTGCAGCTAATTAGTTCAGCTGCAAAGAATTGAGGCCACCTAGTCTATATTTAACACTGTTCTGCTTTAGCTTGACAGTTACTTATAGAACATCTATACTTCACTCCCTAGAGGGTCTCACTGGATATTATTAACTTTACAATGGAGACCACTTTAGAATGCAATGTATTAATTGATTTTTATGGTGTAAATGCATGGACCTTCATTACAATACACACAATAAGTTAAAACATTAACAACTGAAGTAGTATTTTTAATAAATATATTAGTATACAATCAGGACAGATGGGTTTGGTGACATGAATCTAGGAAGCCTATCCGGCATACCCCAATCCTCACCACTCCCTGTCCAACCCCTAGTGGGACCAGGTGGGCAGCTGGACCAAAATCCATGCTATCTAACACCCCCTAACATCCTCACCCTCAAACCTTAAAGGGATCAGGTGTGTGACTGGACCATATTCCACTCAGAGGCATACTCCATCCCACAATGAGAAGCCAATTTACCTTTTGTTCCAACATTGCTCCTTATTCCCTCTAGAGTGTAAGCTCTCAGAATCTTGTACATGTTTGTCTTTTATTTGGTATGTCATTCTGTTGATGTAATATCAAAAACTCTGTAACCCCATTGTACCGCGCTTTGGAATATGTTGGCGCTTTACAAATAAATAATAATTATTATTATCATTATTATCTATCCCCCCTTCCATCATTATACAAAGTATGCAGTGCTTGGAGCGCACCATATTTACAATTTAGTGGAGATGTATAAGGGCTGTGTCATGGGGTTTCTAAACAGTACAAATGTAACAAGTATTAAAGGGTTAATAGTGTGCATGTGCAAAGGCCAGTCAACCTATTTGCAGTGTAGTTAATTTTCCATGTGAGCCCCATTTAACCAGGTATTGCAATGACAGCCTTTCTTCTTTAGTCTCAGTCTAGCAAAGCTGAGCTGCTGGATGTGCTGTCATGTTGATGTGTCCTGCCCAAAAATATTGCTTACGGCGCAAATCCCACTTCTAACACCACCTGTGATGGGGTATATAGCTGAGAAGAATATTTGGAGACAGGACACCTTAAAATACTGTGGGTGCAAAAGAAAAGCAAGTTTATTTTCACTCTCCAGGAGGCTGTTGAAAACAAAGCCATCATCAGACAAAGCCATACTTGTAACACAGTCTTTAGTCTGCTTTATTGGAAGAACGGGCTACACATGCAAACAAAGCCTCTTACAAGCATCGCATATCACAGCTTTGTGGCAACTCAGCTCTTCCAATCTAAGATGAGACTCTAGAGAAGACTATCTTAAATAACCACCAATTAGGCTTACTTGGCTAATTAACTTAATCTATGGTATCTGCAGTTCTGGCAGTATCCACAAATAGTTTAACTGACCTTTGCACATACCGGGTATTAACCTTTACATGCCTGTTACCTTTGTAGGGTTTATACTTGCAAAGGATGCAGGAAATTTAATTTCTAAATGTTTGTCTTCATTAGACATCAGCTGCGTTGACAAATACTCCTTGTTCAGAGAACACTTCATGGCATCGTTTTGTTATCTGAATGACCGGTTCCTGCCTTCCAGCAATGATGTAGAGAAGAATGATGATGTGCAAATGAGGAGTTTGTCACCTACTCCGTATCGTGAGAAAAGGGGTTATGCAAAGTCAAACAATGCATTGACATCCCTTCAAGTGAAGAGCTAGAGGGACGATGGGCTGATCTTGCAGGATGAGCTTTGGAATATCTGTTTCATGGAAGAGGAAATCATGACTAATCCTCCTCACGTTTTGCTGTAATTGGTAATGGATAGTTGTCGTAGTTTACCTTACATTTGTCACCATCTCAACCCCATCTGCTAGCTTGACGTGGAAACACTTATTATTAAAGGAAACCCAAAACCAAACTATATCTGTATTGTACGTAAGAGTCAAGGAGAAAGCAGGTGCACTCAAAATTATGGTGAAGAGCTGCCACCGGTGCTCAAAACCCCCAGCAAGTTGGGGTATAGCAAACCCTGGGAAGAAAAAGGCCCTCCAGTGGTCTTGGCAAAAAAATGTTTTAGTAATGCAAAAGTACAAGGATCAACATACTTTTGAACTACTAAAACATTTTTTGCCAAGACCACTTGAGTGCCGTCTACTTTCTTCCCAGGGTTTGTACGTAAGACTGACACCAACGGTCGAGCATCTCAGAGTAGAGGGCTCTTATACCCCTCCAAATACATTAAGCTATACTGCATGCGTGGAGACCAGATACCTCACAACGCACTTGATAAACCTGGAAAAAATGCAAATAAATATGTAAAATGTAGTTAAATGACTTCTTTGCATATTTCTCTGGTATTCCTCTACCAAGTGTGTCCCCAGGTATCTTTTGTCCCCCACATAATATATGTGCCTTGGCAATATCATAGTTTAATGCATATGCTCCTAAAGCTCTCTCGTTATTGAGATGTCCGTACAAGGGAAATGTCTACTCATTATCTCCAGTATCTATTCTGTACATTAATTTGCCTACTGCTTTCATCACTTAAATATTTTCCTTGCGAATTACACGCTTTTTCTTTGTGCTGTGACATTTCTTCCTCCTCCAGCTTAACCCTTTATTTTCAAGTGTTCTCTTCTGCACTACACTCTCTCAGTAACGTCTCCCCAGTGGGTGACATTTTTTATTTTGTCCATTGTTTGTCTCCATAGGGTGTAAAGCTATTTCCCTGTGCTGGAGAAGTGTTCAGCTCCAGTAAAATTAATGGGACTAAAATATTCTGCTGTACGGAGAAGTGGCCAAGTAAGGTTAGGGTAATCCTTCAGATGGCCCAGTATGTAGCCACTTTCTAAAACTTGGTACTTGCATTAGAAGCAGGGGGTCTTTGGAGCTGTATCACATTAATTTCAGTTCTGGGGACCCCTGCTATCTGAAGTACATCCATCTGAAGGGGCTGCCAGTAGCAGCCTTCATTGGCTTCACAATATGATGGTTATAGGTCCCACAGGCCATTAGGAAGCCGTGACGTCATCCCTTGTGGCATGCGGTGGGACCGTTAAACTCAAGAGATACCAGCATCACCTTCTCCAGTAAGTATGCAGGGAAGCCTCTGTTTGGGAGACTTCCTGTATGATCTATGAATCTCAGTCTTCTGTTCTTGAAAAGAGATTCATTGAAAGAGACTACCCACCGCTCGAATTAGCAGCTGCCAAAGAAAACGCAAGGGACACAGAAAGAAGCCTAACATTGAAGCCGAATCCTAGGAAAGTAGATAACTAATTTCATTCCTTTTATTACTCAATTTAATAGTGAATATTTTAAAATGAATAAGATATTAAACAAACATTGGCATATTTTAAAAAGTGATCAACTACTGAAAGATTTTTCACCGGATCGGGCCCAAGTAGTTTACACTAAAGCAAGAAACCTTAAGGATAATTTAGCTCCTAGCCTTTTAAAGATTGTACCAGCCGAAAGTACATGGCTGGGAGAAAAACCTAAAGGTTTTTTTTCAATGTTCAAGCTGTAAAGCCTGCCAGTTCGGTAAAACTAAAACTGATTGTTTTTCATCTAATGTTACACAAGAAGTTTTTAAAATTAAGCATTTTATTAACTGTAAGAGCTCCTCAGTTATCTACTTATTACAGTGTCCCTGCAGGCTACAATATGTAGGTCGTACCATCAGACCTTTACGAGTGAGGATTTTGGAGCACACTAGGAATATTACCATAGGATTGGAAATCCACAATGTTTCATTGCATTTCAAAATATTTAATCATTCCAACCCGTCACGCCTTCTATATCAAGGCATTGATATAGTTAATATGCATTGGAGAGGTGGTAATCGCATACAGGAAGTCTCCCAAAAAGAGACTTTCTGGATACATAGATTGAAAACTCTTAAACCTCTAGGCTTGAACATAGATATAGATCTGGTTCCCTTTTAAAATAATGTTCTTACATTTTATCTACATTATGTATTGATCTTTCATATGCCCTTTTTTAATATGTTTTTATGCTTTTTTATTCTCTGGGATATTTAACCGGGGGTTAATAAAGAAACACGTAACACAGTGCGTTTTCAGAGGTATTGTGTACAATAAAACTATACGGCCAAAAGAGGATTATGTAAATCACTAATAATATAAATGAGGCTTAAAAGAAGCAACAAACTATAAGTAAAAAGTGTAACACAATATTTATTGATACATAAAAAATACTCACATATTCTATTAAAGGGTAATTACCACTAATGGCATAACAACTAAATTAGTACAGATAGATGCAATAAAAAACTACAGTGAGCACAGACACACAACTAAACAATAACGCAGTTGTGTACACACACAAAAACAAAACAAACAGATAAACCACACTGGGGGAAAAGCTGGACTGCTGTGATCTGTGCTGGTGTAAAAGTGGGGACTGCACCGATCAACAGCTGATCTTCTGTCCGCTTCAGCTCCTCTCCGATCTTGCACCAGCCAATGGGTGGGCGCGCTGAACAGCCTCACGTGGCCTCTACGCATTTCACGTCAGCGTGCTACGCTATTGCTAAACGCACGAGGCTGTTTATCTTTAGTTGTTTGTCTGTGCTTACGGTAGTTTTTTTATTACATCTATCTGTACTATTTTAGTGGTTGTGTCATTAGTGGTAATTACCCTTTCACATATTCTATTAGTGTGTATTTTTTATATATCAATAAATATTTTGTTACACTTTTTACTTATAGTTTGTTGTCCCTTTTGAGCCTCATTTATATTATTGCTGATTTTAAATAATCACCTTTTGGCTATATAGTTTTATTGTACACAATACCTCTGAACATGCACGGTTTTGCGTATTTCTTTAGTAACCCCCGGTGCGCTGTGTGCATCTTTGTTTAATTCCAGAGTATGTTTGGACCCAACTGGATGGCTCCCTATGCATTCCTAGGTATGGTGGAGGTATGCAATACATATTAGTGGGTTGCTAACCCTGGAGCCCAACGTGAAAAGCCCATTCGACATGTGGTGGGGCATTACTAATGCTATGCAAGAGTCTGTCAGTTAGATCTTTACTATGGGTAACAAGTTAAGTACTTCCCCAATGCCAGGAATGAAGCACAGAAATATATTGTTTGCCACAATTTTCTGTCAAGTACCAAGTACAGTATGTCAATATCTGTGGAGCGGTATTGACGGCTATCAAATAAAGCACCCTTTTGTGTTATAAAAGTTTCTGGCGTCCATCTTTTGCCTATCTGCTTATTCACGCCCTCTGCCTGCACCTACCCAGAACCCTGCAAAGGCCTTAGAGACTGAGCACTGGCAATGTGTATCGTGAATCTCATGTGACTTCCTTTAGAGCCAGGTAACATTATTAACTTCTCCCAAATTGCAAGCTGAACCCATCAAACAGTGAAGGAAAGTGCTCGATACGTTGACGCATAGAGATGCAAGATGAAAAGGTTGCCATTTGTGTCCATTTTGCTCCAGAATTACCCTTTGCCCCTGGGTGTGCTATCAGATGTGCTATCTCTTAACACTTGGTTCTGGATTTTCTTGCCACTGTTTTGGCTGATGGTCTTTAACCAATAACCAGATGGTATCTTACTAATATAATAAACAAATAAATATACTGTAAGTAGTTCCAGATTTTTGAAATAAGATTTCTTGTTTGACAAAGTGCCCAGAACATATGCATTTATTAGTGTCTAACTTAAAGTGATGTGTTGAGGCAAATAACGATATTCCTGTTCCCACGTGTCTGACGCTGGGTGCCTTTTGTGTTAATATTAATACACTCAGCAGCTGCGTGTCAAGTTTCTTTCATTAACACCTTGTAGTCTGTGAGTTACTCACTTTTTGTGTCGGATAGCAATTTTAACTGGGGCACAAAGCGTAAAGAAAAATAATTGAGATGCAGAAATGGACACATAATGTTATCAATCATGTATGATGTTTGCGGTCTAGGATAATTGGTCTCGGCTGTTTTGCCACGACCAAATCACGCCAGCCTTTAGCCACCACTCACCTTGCCGCTGGAACATCTCTCCACCGGCGGCTTCACTGCCAAGGTAAGCCCCCAACCTTACACCTTACCCTTAAAATCACTAATCTTAACCCCTAATACTAGTGCTGCCCCTACCCTAAATACCTTAACTCCTTACCCGAAGCCCCTTATCCTAAACCCCTTACCCCAACCCCTACCCTTAAAACCATAATATCTTACCCTAAACCCCATATCCTTAACCCCCTACCCTAACCGCTAAAACCCCTTTAATTAACTTACCTTATTGGTGAAATGGCCGGCGTCTGAGTGTCCTGCTGCAGATCGGCTTCAACGAAGTGTCTGTCGACGGCCAAATGCAACAGATACCGTATAACTACAAAAATTTAATGTAAAGAAGTACTGAAAGATCAGGGCTAAATAGTCATCAAATATCAAACATCAAAAGTAAAGAATTTCCAAATATTCAAAACAGAAAACAGACCCAGTCATTTCTCTGTCCTGATATTAAAGATCTCCTCTTGTGTAGACACTTCAGCTTTTTATAGCCACTCTGCTGTTTTTATGTATTTATTTTTATTTCTAAAAATGTTTTACCAGAAAGGAATACATTGAGAGTTACCTCTCGTTTTCAAGTGTGTCCTCGGCACAGAGTTATGATGACAATACAGGGTTATATTAAATGAACAGAGGTAATACGTTATATTTAAAGAAATTTCATGGACCGTTATGGATGATATATGTTATGGGCGAATGTAACAGTTACAGACAAGATTAAAATGTGAGACAACTTTAGTTTTGAAAGAACTTAGACTGGTGGCGACTTTGAGAGTCTCCGGTAGGTTGTTCCAGGTGTGGCGTGCACGGTAAGAGAAGGTGTGGCTGGATACTTTGTTGAACCTTGTGACCATGAACAGTCTTTTGGAGCCAGATCTCAGATAATTGCTGCAGGTGGTAGGGGTGAGGAGCTTGTCCAGATAGGCGGGTAGCTTGCCCAGAAAGTATTGGAAGACAAGACAGGAAAAATGTACTTTGCGACTGGACTCGAGGGATGGCCAATCTAGTTCTTGGAGCATTTCATAGTGTGCTCACATGCAGCTCTCAAACGGAAGTGTTCCAATCCTCACTATGTGTACACATTCAAATTTTATATTGATTCAAGCAAAATGGTAATATTAAAGTTAAAATACATATATCTGTTGGCATAATTTCAAACACCACAATAACAAGATTTGAAAGTTAATACATACAGATGTAGCTAAGCTACCTGTCTTGGGTGTGCGCTGTCCTCTGCAATCACGGTACGCGGCACTGTAGGATTAATGCTGCGGGGAGTCCCTTTCCGAAGCACGGATCCGCCACAGTGCGATCATGGCACACACTGTCTCTGGCGCCCCTGGCTTTTGCTTCTTCGACTCCGGCGCCGGGGACTGTGAATTATGCTACATCTGTATTTATTTATTTATAAAATGTTTTAGCAGGAAGTAATACATTGAGAGTTACCTCTCGTTTTCAAGTATGTCCTGGGTATAGAGTTATGATGACAAATACATGGTTACAAATACATAGTTACATAAGTGAGCAGGGTATACATTATATACAAGACATTGCATGCACAGTTAGAGATAACATATATTATAGGCGTATGTAACAGTTACAGACCAGATTAAAATGTGAGACAGCTTTAGTTTTGAAAGAACTTAGACTGGTGGTGGCTGTGAGGGTCTCCGGTAGATTGTTCCAGTTGTGAGGTGACATCTGTAGATCTCTTGCTCGTCTTCTAATAAACAAATAAAAACAGAGCACTAAATATTTTTCAATGTCCCCTCGCACGTCTGTGTGGAATTAATAGACGGCAAGAAAACTCTATATTTTCTTGTGTGTGTGTATAAAGATGCAGCGGCCGTTATTTGAACAAATCTCAAAATGGAATTTCGACATATGCCCAAGAATCTCACGAGTTGCGCTGCGGCAGACTAATGGCCCATCGGATTAACACAGCAGGGGTCACTGCTGTGTGAGTCCTACCGGGGTCTGCCTCTCTGTAATAGACGCGCAGTTAGAGATAGGGTGAATCAGTCACATTAACTGCTCGCCTCTCACAGGCTATTGCGGGGTTTTATTAACATTCTAACATTACTGTAATGTAGCATGGTGTCTCCGGAACTGAACCGCATTGATTTCAGGTCCGGGATTCCCCTACTTCCCGAGATACAGGCCCCGTTATGGGGTGCCGATATCCCCATGTTAAAATCCTGAGGGTCACGTGACCGTGGGATCTAAACAAAGCAGAGGAGATACCGACACCTCATACCGGGACCTATATGTCGGAAAGTAGGGGGTCCCCAAGGCTGAAATCAACTTTGTTCAACATAGACATACATTCTGTATATGGTCATTATTAATCTTTTTCTACCCCAAAAATCTACAAAATGTAAGCAGATTATCAGTATAATAAATATAGAGCAGTCTCTGTGAAGCATTATCAAATATAGCGATATTAAGAAATAATCATTAAAATTCGAATGATGGCGAGAATAATCAATGCTATATTCATTTTTACACACTGTCTTCTTTCTCTTGGTGTGCGTAATGTGTTGTTGCTCACTGCAATAACTTTAAACATAAATTCGCACTGAAAGTCCTGTGGCTAGAAAAATGAAATCCAACAATTTTTTCGCAATTGACTCAGCCAATTTAATTAGTTCTTCGAGGTATTCATAAAAATGACTGCAATGTAATTCAGAAGTGCTGTACCAGGATAATTATAATGATATCACATCTGCTGTGTGGGAATGTTATGTATCTGGATGAGGAAGCAGGATACAATGTAGGTTAATATCCCAAGTATCTGCTGTAGGAGTAATTCCATCTGCAACATGTCACACCAGCTCGTGCCATCACGGTTTAATCTATTCACACAATATTTACTTTACGGATAACTAACTTCAATAATGTAGGACAGGGGTGGCCAACTCCAGTAATTAAGGGCCACCAACAGGTCAGGTTTTCCGAATGTCCCTGCTTCAGCAAAGGTGGCTCAATCAATGGCTCAGTCATTATGACTGAGCCACGGATTGAGCTGCCTGTGCTTAAGCAACGATATCCTAAAAACCTGACATATTGGTGGCCCTTGAGGACTCGAGTTGGCCCCCCTGCTGTAAGATGTTAGCAAATGTATTTTAGTTTAGCAGAAACAGCTTTTGTTGCATTGAGTAGAACTTATTAAGTCTACGGTATCAGGTCTTCCTATATGAAAAGGCAGGCATAAGCTTATATGGGTCCAAGTTAGACTGGACAAGAAGCAAAAAGGTGACACACACATAGTTAGATGAGGTTGAAAAAAGACATTTCCGCTTTCACAGAGAAGGTTGTGTCGCTGCTGATCTCTTATCCTTCTATTACCTGCCCTCTTGACCACATTCCCTCACATCTCCTAAAACCTCTTGCTCTTCTATAATCTCTACACTAACACACATTTTTAACTCCTCCCTCTACTCTGGTACCTTTCCCTCCCCCTTCAAACATGCAACCGTTATACCATTACTCAAAAACAGCGAGCTTAACCCTACCTGTCCTTCTAACTATCGACCTGTCTCCCTCCTACCTTTTTGCCTCTAAACTCCTTGAACATTTTGTATTCTCTTGCTTGCTCCATTTTCTCAATACCTATTCTCTCCTAGACCCTCTACAATCTGGCTTCCGCACTGCTCACTCAACTGAAACAGCCCTCAATAAAATAACTAATGACCTTCATGCTGCCAAAGACAGAGGTCATTACACTCTGCTCATATTACTCGACCTCTCTGCAGCATTTGATACCGTGGACCACCCTCTTCTCCTTCACATTCTCCATACTCTTGGTATTCGTAACAAAGCTCTATCCTGGATCTCCTCTTACCTTTCCCATCATCCTTTCAGTGTCTCTTGTGCTGACACCTCCTCCATCGATCTGTCTGTGGGGGTACCCCAGGGCTCTGTCCTGGGACCTCTTCTCTTTTCTCTGTATACTCTTTCTCTAGGTGACCTAATCACATCTCTTGGGTTTAAATATCACCTCTTTGCTGATGACACACAAATTTACTTTTCAAGCCTTGTCCTTACAGCTGCTGCACAGACCAAAGTTTCTGAATGTCTCTCTACGATATCATCCTGGATGGCCCTCCGCTGACTTAAACTCAACATGGCAAAAACAGAGCTCCTCATACTTCCTCCCAAACCTGGCCCTACTACCTCCTTCATTCCTGTTGAAAGCGCTATCATACACCCAGTAGCACAAGCACGCTGCCTAGGGGTCACACTCGACTCCTCTCTCACAATCTTCCCTCACATTCAAAAGGTAGCTAAATTCAAGAGGTAGCTATTTCCTCCGAAATATTACAAAAATACACCCTTTACTCTGTTGCTCAACTGCTAAAACTCTGACTTAGACCCTCATTCTCTCCCGTCTCGACTCCTGTAACCTTGTGCTGTAACCTTGTGCTGTCTGGCCTTCCTGCCTCTCACCTGTCTCCCCTACACTCTATCCTTAACGCTGCTGCCAGAATCACTCTACTCTCTCCTAAATCTGTCTTAGCGTCTCCCCTGCTGAAATCCCTCCCCTGGCTTCCTATCAAATCCCGGATCACACACTCAATTGTCCTCCTCACATTTTAAAGCTTTACACTCTTCTGCCCCTCCTAACATCTCAGCCTTAATTTCTTGCTAAACACCATCCCAACTCTTGCATTCTGCTCAAGGATGTCTTCTTTCTACTCCTTTTGTGTCTAAAGCCCTCTCCTACCTTAAACCTTTCTCACTGACTGCCCCACACCTCTGGAATGCCCTTTCTCCCAATTTCTGACTAGCACCCTCTCTAGCCACGTTTAAGACCCATCTTAAAACACACCTACTTATCTAAGCATATGAATAGCTCTGTGACTGATACTTTACACCTCATATATCGACCTTGACCCCTTGCAGAAGCACTTGCGAGAACACCTTTCTACTGTCTTTGTATGTTCTTCCTACGTACCACTTAGACAGTGAGTTCGTTGGGGCAGAGACTCCTTTTCCGAAGTCACTTTTATATCTGAAGCACTTCTTCCCATTATTTGTTAATTGTATTATTTGTTATTTATATGTGTAGCACCTGTCCCCCCCCCTCCTCCCACAGGAGATTTGACCACTATATGGGTGTTTCGATGGTGCTGTTGGCTCACCTGTGTGTTACAGAAGGCCTTAGGGCTCCGCTGATGTTGTGTGGGAGCATCAACAGGGCCGGCATTTCCTCCTATGGTGCAGCGCCTCAATCCCATGAGGATCCTGACAGGCAGGATGGTCCCCACGGGCAACTCTTTCTCCTCCAAAGACCACACATCAGCGTTGGTATAACCGAGTCTTGTTTCTGTGCACAGCATGTCATCCTCCATTTTCCCTGGAGCAGATACCTAGGGCTTGAGGCCTCAAGTATCCCTTCTAAACTCCCTCACCCCCTGATGGGATGAGGGGAACACTCCCACTCCTCTGAGGGAGGGAAGACACACACCAATCACACCTAATCAATTTGGTGGTGTGTCAGCTTTTATACCTTGGGGGGGGGGAGCTTGTAACCCTGCCTCATAACAGGGCAGGTCCAGGTACTGATGACAGGCATCACACCATATACATGTGACCCAGTCAGTACCCTCCCCAGGTATGACACTAACTGCCGTTTTGGGCCTTGCTCTGGATATGGCAACACAGTACCCATCCAGGCTGCAACTGCAGGCTAGGCCCTGCGCAGGAGTTTAACCCCAACTGCCTGTTCCTATCAGGACTTGTAGTGTTGACGCCAGTGGAAGGCTATAGCCAGGGGCACTGGGCTACATATGATTGGCACGTGTATTACTAAAGTGAAGCGCTATGTACATTAATGGTTCTCTCTCTCGCGCTATGTACATTAATGGTTCTCTCTCGCGCGCTATGTACATTAATGGTTCTCTCTCTCTCTCTCTCTCTCTCTCTTATTAATATTATTATTATTATTATTATTATGGTTGGTAAAAAAAAGTGACAAAAACCCACCACAGTAAAGCATATAGCAACTGTAAATATTACTGTATATTCATTTGCATGTCTTAGACAGGTCTGCAACCCTGTCTTTCACCATTATCTCCCAGCACACAGCACTTCCACTGCAGGGATTCTGGGAAATGACATGCAAATGAGCACACAGTGCCACCTTTTATCTCAAGCTCACATTACATGAACAACCATTAGCCAATGCATGCTGCTTAAGACACAGCTTTTAAGCAAGGGCTTGGGAGATGCAAAGCCAGTAAACCCACTCACAGACATGTTTCAACCTTGATTGGTATCATCAGTGTGAGGTTCGTTGCTGGCTTGCTTAAAAGCTGTGTCTTAAGGGTTGAATGAAAAGTTCAGTCCGCGCTCTGGCTCTTTAAGCTTGGATTGTTGATCCCTCTCAGTTCTCTTGCTGCTTCTGTGTTTATGAGGTGTCTCCCCCACCTCCAAATGTGGTCTCCACCGGAACCCCGATGGTGATACCAATATCAGCAAAACAAGAAAAAACACAAAAGCGCACCAAGATGAGAGATAGATATTGTATTAGCAACAAATAATGTCATTGCCTGAAGAAGTTTACTTTGTTAAACGAAACGCGTCGCGACTGTTGTGGCTGGCGGTTTTACTACCCACCACCAGTACACACTCAAGTGTACCGTTCCTGCTTATTTCCGATCGTTTCTATGCTATCAAAAACGGACAGGCATCCTAAGGACACCTATTGAAGGCCCCGGTTCCTGCACATGTGTGCTACACTCTGCACCACGCTACCACACGTGGAGGACAGGAGAGTGAACAGAGACAGCCCCAGCGCGCGGGTCTGATCTCTCAGAACTGAGATTACCCTTCATACTTCCTATGTGATGCCCTACTCCTGTGATAGACACCAGATCGGGGATTATTAAAGAAATTTTATATGTAAGTTACTAATTTTATTATTTGTTGCTAATACAATATCTATCTCTCATCTTGGTGCGCTTTTGTGTTTTTTCGTGTCTTAAGGGTTGTTCATGTAATGTGAGCTTGAGATAAAAGGTGGCACTGTGTGCTCATTTGTATGTCATTTACCAGAATCCCTTGTGGAAGTGCTGTGTGCTGGGAGATAATGGTGAAAGACAGGGTTGCAGACCTGTCTAAGATATGCAAATGAATATACAGTAATATTTACAGTTGATATATAGATATATTTATATATACACACACACACACACACACACACACAGTTCAACCTATGCTAAATTTAGATGACAGATACTTTATACTATGTCTGTATTTACAGTATATTGAACCAGAGGAAGGCAAACAAAAAACCCCAGTGAAATATCATCCAATGATATCTCATAAGGGGAAAAACACATTCCTTCCTGACTTCAAATATTGGCAATCAGATTACTCCCTGGATCAACATTCTTCCCATGTTTACTTATTGGGTATATCCCTGTATACCTTTCCTTTCTAAAAAGATGTCCAACTTTTTTGAAGATATCTATTGTATCTGCCATCACAGTCTCCATGGGTAATGAATTCCACATGGTGAGTGCTCATTTGCATGTCATTACCCAGAATCCCTGGCTGCAATCTAGGCATCATATACTAAGAGATAATAGGGAAAGTAGTCAGGGTTTCAGACCTGTCTGGGACAAGTGAATGTGCTCACAACATGGTATTTTTAGTTGTTATACACTCTACGATGGAAGGTTTACGTCACTTTTTTACTCTCCATAACTTATTTTGTATATGGAGAGGAAACTTGCCATACTGCAGCATAATGTATGGCTTAGACAAACAATCCCATTTATGAAGATGCTAGCACTAGTGTCATAAAGGAACATGAGTTGCTATATTTTTTTGGCCGCTGTGTAATGACAATATATACTTGCCAATGCTTAAGGCTTTCCACCACTGGCAGGACCCGCTTGTTTTTTTTTCTTTACATTATACTGTAGAAACAGAAATTGATGGTAGATAAGATAATTTGGCTCCTGTTTTTCCAACTTGTTACAAAATGGTGGACTCTGCCAGACCTTTTTACTTGATGATATTTACCCCCATTGAGAAGGTGTCACTTATATAATATGCTTGCTAGCGTGAATACAGTTTTCATTCCGGACACTGTTAGGTCAAAACAAAGCCACTTAATGTAGAAAAACAAATAATGAAATCACCGTGGACTAATTTGGGAGATTCTGTCCTGTAGAGTCATTCTTAAATCTGTCCCTGTTATATAATCCATAGAGAATCCAGGCAATTTACATAAGCAACTATTACAGTTAAACAAATGCCCAGCATATGATAATACTACTGACTTGAGTTTTCTGAAAGGAAATCATCCACCCATCCTACAACTGAAGGGCTGATGTGAAAATGATGTTGGTACATTTATTAGATGTAAAAGGATGAGCTCTTTTTGAACAAGAAAGCTGCCCTATAAAATTGGTAATTTACCGTATTTCTTCGATTCTAAGACGCACCATTGATTTAATTTAAAAAAATGTTTGGAAAAAAAAACCCACTACATTAAATGTGCAGAAAAATATATATATATATATATACACACACACACCTGCTGTATTCTATAAAGTATTGCGCATATAATAGTACAGATATATTTGTTACATATCTGTGACTCTCCTTCACTCTCTCTCACACCCCGTGATTCCTGCTCTTACCCGCACAATGAGGTGGGGCTCGGCCGGTCTCATAGGCTCCTGGTGGCTGTGCTTTGTCTCTATGAGGCCAGGCCGCTGGGCTCCTCTCCAATGCTGGGCCCGCGCACGGACTGTCCACTGAAGGGTTAGGAGGAGAATGCAACACAGCACGGCCCGATTCGGCGGCGACCGCAAAGATAGCAGCCAGGGCATTGGACGGGATAGCGGGATGAGTGGATAGAGCTCGGTGGTTCAGCCAATGCGGAAGACAGAGACGGGGAAGTGAGTCCAACCAAAACGGGGAATAGAACGCTGCAGCAGTGCAGCCAACTAGAATCCGGGAGACAAATACCGGTAGCTATTTTTCAAAGACATTGATTCTAGGACGCATCCCGATTTCAGACATGTTAAAATGTGAAAAAAGGTGCGTCTTAGAATCAAGGAAATATGGCATTGTGTAGGTTTTTAAAGATTAAACAAGAAATATAAGCACCTTAATGCCAGGGATAACCATTCTAATTGAACCGATATGTCTGGGGTATACAAGCATGCCTGAGGACATGGGGGGAGGGGGGGGGGTGCAGAGACATCTGTCCCGGGCCTGGTGGAAGGCATTGGAACCTGGAAGTCAGGCCCAACGTCTGTTATTCGTTTCCTGAGGGAAGAGAGCGAACCGAATGAGAGGGGAGGTGGAGCCTGAGGAGGGGGAGAGGGAAAGAGAGATAGAGGGGGGAAAAGAGAGTGAGATGGTGGTAGGAGAGTGAGAGGGGGAGAGGAGAGAATGAGAGAGAGAGGGGGTGAGTGAGAAGAGGCAGTTTGTGAGAGAGGGGGCAGGTGGACTTGGCAAGGCTGCCGACACCCCACCCTTGCTTAACAATATGGGGGAAGAGGGGAGATGGGGGGAGAGTGAGTGAAAGGGGTGGTGTCTGGGGGAGTGAGTATAGGAAAAATATAGGCACTCGGTCTTCCAAATCAAAAGGTGTTTATAGAACCAAAATGATTCAATGTTTTGGCTGCATGAATCGGCTTTTGCCAAGGTGAGGGCTACAGTATAAACACACATATACATCTAGAGTATACAGTATATACCCTATACCGTTATCTACTCCGACAAACTCTGTTCGCATCCTGAACCTGACGTCGCCTCATGTGATGTCAGAACACTGACGCCACCACGTGTGGGAGAGAGATGCAGGACAGCAGTCGTCATAGTCACCGGAGACGCCAACAAGGAGTGTGTCCCGCTGTCATGGCAACGATGATATTAGGCTGGGAGGGCAGCAAATCACCTCAGTGATCTGTGCAGTGTCCAAAAAGACCACTGTAAGCAAAACTTAATACACATATTAAAGAGGAGACAAATCCCATCAAGGGAATAAACTACCATCCTGCAGATTATACAGAAATAAAATGTACAGATTCATTCAATATATATATATATATATATATATATATAACTGAAAAATTGTTTGTGTGTGGGTTTGTGCGGTTGCTCATTGGTTGGCGGCGGCTCACACTGTGATTGGCCTGCAGGGTGGGGTGATGTCAGAAACATGGCTACACATGCCCTCACCGCCTCCTCAACTCCGTGTGCCCCTCTGACCGAGAGCCACACGCCGTGCACCCAGACAATTTACCTTTCCTGACCCTCACATCCTGGTCACCGAGGACCTCCGCCTCATATCCTCCATCCGCCGCCCGCACCGCCGCCTCCCACTCTCCACATGCCCCGCCGCCTGACACCCTCCACCCGCCACGCCTCACCCGCCCCATTAAACCCTCCACCCACCGAGCCCTGCCACCTCACACCCGCCGCCCGCACCGCCGTCCCAGCAGTTTCCTGGCTCTCTTCTTTCCTCGGCGCTCTCCCTTCCCCGGAGCCCGCTCCCCCAGCTCTCCCTTCCCCGACGCTCACCCTTTCCCCGCTTCCCCCTCCTCCCCAGAGCCTGTTCCCCCATCTCGCTATGGCTCTCCCTTCCCCGGCTCTCCCCCAGAGCTTGCTCACAGCCATGCTCGGTGCCGCTTTCTGCCCACCCGCTACCTGCATGCCTCCTCCGCCACCTGAGGTATGGGGGACAGAGGGGGGTGATGATGCGTTGGGGGGATGAAGGGAGGGGGGGAGATAACCCACTCACCCACCCACTTACTCACTAACCCACCCACCCACTCACTCACTAACCCACCCAGCCACTCACTAACCCTGCCACTCACTAAACCACCTACTCACTAACCCACCCACTCACCCACCCACTCACTGAGCTCGGGAGGGGGAAAATTGGAGATGTGAAGCGGGGGGGGGGGGGGTCTGGACCGTGACCAAGGGGGGGGAAATCAGAGCTGTGAATGGGGGGGGGGGGGAGGAATGGAGCTGTGAAGGGGGGGCCCCAAGCTGTGAACGCGGGGGGGATCGCACATGTGAACGCGCGGGGGGTGGGGGGGACACAGCTGTGATGGGGGGGGGCGGAGCTGTGAATGGGGAGGGACCACAGCTGTGAACGTGGGGGGCTGCATTCATGTGCAGGGGGGGCCCAGATTGCTGTCAACGGGGGAGAAACAGACAGGGAGAGAGAGCGAGAGAGAAAGAAAGAATTTAATTACATTCCGGGCAACGCCGGGTATATCAGCTAGTAACAAATCTGAAAAGCGTACACATTCTACACAAGAGTTTGCTTGAAGTCCAAAATTCTTGGCCTAGATAAGATAAGTGTCCGTGGAGGTTGGCATAAACCCATAACTGAAAGGAAAAAAGGACTTCCGGTCAATAAAGAATGTTAAATTTAGTTGTTCATTAAGTCTTCCGCCATTACTAGTTTGTAGTATGTGAATCCAGTAAGCCTCTCTCCTTAAGAGGGCTGTGTCTCTATCCAGGGTCCCTCGTCTAGAACGTACAGTACAGGCTCTATGCCCTTAATCCTTAACGCTGAGACAGGATGTCTATGGTTAACACAGTGTTGTATTAGGACTGTTGATTCAGTACAATTTTTAATGACGCGTTTGTGCTCTACAAAGCATAATTTAAACATCCCAATATAAAGCAATCAACAAGCGCATTTAATCATATATACTGAATGAGTACTACATGTTGTTATTCTACTCTTGATTTTGATACTTTTTCCACTGTGTGGGTGAGAAAATGTGTCTCCAGTGATTAGCCTTTTACATACGGAACAGTTGAAGCACTGGTAATTTCCTCGTTTACCACCACTTCAAAAATGAGTGGTTGAATAAAATTAAGAAGAGAGGGGAGTGGGTCTGAGAGAAAAGGAGTGGGGGAGAGTGAGGGAGGAAAGGGAGATAAAAAGAGAGTGAGATGGTAGTAGTAGAGTGAGGGGAGGGAGAACCTGAGAGTGAGAGAGTTAGTAGTGCAAGAGGGGGGAGTATGTGAGAGAGGGGGAGTGGATTTCGCAAGGCCGCAACACCCCCACTCAACAACATGGGGCCCAGGTGGAGATTCTAGTCGTGGGCGCCAGGAAATATGTCAGCGGCCCTGTACCTCCAGTGGAAGAGGGCGGCCAATGATAGATAATTGATACTGTTGACCAACAATGCATTTTGAAGACCGTTTGATCCAAACCTGGTTTATAAACACCCACCATAAGATTTTTGGATTTCTATTCCTGTTTATATTTAGACACAAAGGACTATGGGGCTTATTCTATAAACTGCGAAAATGCTAACCTGCGCGGTCTGGACGGAAAGTCCCATTCGCTTCACTTAAAGAATAAGACCCTATTAATCCCAAAATATCTATATGTTAGATTACAACAGAAGGAGTTGGTAAACCGCTCACCTAATTACACATTATCCAGAAATTATTATAAACAGCCGGTGCATATAGGGAAGAGTAATCAGAACTAAGCCACACAAAAAGGAAATTACAACAGAGCAAGATATGTGCTTTGTCACTGTCTCTGTCCCTTATTCTCAATATGACAGCCCCTACCTCCTTTCTTTACCAGGCATATCTGATCTCTCTGTTCATCTCTGTTCTTGCAATATACAGAGGATGGCACTTTTAGTATAAAAATATTACAAATATAATATAAACGCAGATACATCATATCTAAAACGTCCTTTTTAAATCCGTAGTCTGTTGTAGAGTACACCAATTAAGATCTAACCAGAACAGATTCTAATTCTGTATCCCTGTTACGGAATAAATCCAAGCATCAGGGATAAATTAGGCATATTTCCCTAAATCCCATCTGTCTGTGCTTCACATAAGCATCACTGGCATTGCAAAACATACTTATCTTAAGTGAGTCAGTGTCATTCAAAGGGTAGTGAATTGTGTGATTGTAGAGAGACAAAAACTTTACACTCAATTAAATACAAATTGTTATACTGTCGCTGTTATTAATCCTTGTTAGTGTTAAACATGGCTATTCAATCACAGTGACCCTTCCCCAGGGCCGCCAACAGAAATCATGGGGTCCAGGACAAATGAAAGGAGCAGGTCCCCCTCCCCCCACCCCACCGAACCCATAGCTCACCTACCACGGAAAAAAATTGTTTAGCGCTCACGTACTGTTTTCTTCTTATTGTAATACGGAAAAAAACATTTTACAATGCAATATGTTTATTTTTATATTTTCAACAAAAGAAATAGATACCCAATGCTACATCCAATGTGACAAAAAGCCTGGGGGGGGGATTCAGTATGGGCCTGGGGGGGGGGGAGGGGGTATAGTATGGACCTGGGGGGGAGGGGGTTAAGTATGGGTGGGTGGGTGACTGACTGCCTGACTGGGTGGGTGGGTGGGTGACTGCCTGTGTGGGTGGGTGACTGGGTTGACTGACTGCCTGGGTGGGTGGGTGACTGCCTGGATGGATGGGTGACTGACTGCCTGGGTGGGTGACTGACTGCCTGGGTTGGTGACTTACTGCCTACTGACTATGTGGATGGGTGACTGCCTGGGTGGGTGACTGAGTGACTGGGTGGATGGGTGACTGCGGAGATGAGTGACTGCCTGGATGGGTGACTGTGTGAGTGGGTGGGTGAGTGACTGGATGGGTGACTGACTGCCTGGATTGGTGACTGGGTGGGAGGGTGGGTGACTGACTGACTGCCTGGGTGGGTGTCTGACTGACTGCCTGGGTGGGTGGGTGATTGAGTGACTTTGGGTGGGTGACTGAGTGACTAGGTGGGTGGGTGACACTTGGGTGACTGAGTGGGTGGGTGACTGAGTGACATTGGATGAGTGACTTGGTTGAGTGGGTGACTGAGTGACATTGGGTGAGTGACTTGACTGAGTGACTTTGGGTGAGTGAGTGACTGAGTGACTTTGGGTGAGTGAGTGACTGAGTGACATTGGATGGGTGACTGGGTGGGTGGTTGACTGAGTGACTGGGTTGTTGAGTAACTGGGAGGGTTGGTGGGTGACACTTGGGTGACTAGGTGGGTGGGTGACTGTTTGGGATGGTGACTGAGTGGGTGTGTGGGTTATTGAGGGACTTGGTGGGTGACTCAGTGACTGGGTGGGTGGTTGACTGGGTGGATGAGTGACTGGGTGGGTTGGTGGGGGACACTTGGGTGACTGGGTGGGTGACTGAGTAGGAGGGAGGGTGACTGAGTGGGTTGGTGAGTGGGTGACATTGACTGGGTGGATGGGTGACTGAGTGACTTTGGGTGGGTGAGTGACTTGGTGGGTGGGTGACTGGGTGTGTGAGTGACTGGGTGGGAGGGTGACTGACTGCCTGGGTGGGTGACTGACTGCCTGGGTGGGTGACTGACCTTGTCCGACTGTGTGCTTCTTCCTGCTTCCTTGCCGGCAAGACACTTCCCCCCTGCCCCTGATCCCCACGGCTACTGCCCAGGCGAGAGGTTGGCTCGAGGGGGGCAAGAGGGGGGGCGTGGGAGGTAGACTGAGGGGGGGCAAGAGTGGCAGACTAATTCCCGTGGGAGCATTCCCCCCCGGCCCCTGCGACTACTGCCCGGGGCAGGAGGTTGGCGCGGGGGGAGCTGGGTTGGAGGGCGCGGGCTCACCACGGCGCTTCCCCTCCATCCCACATTGGGAGTGGAGGGAGTGGGCCCACAGGTAGCAGGCCGGACACCCTGCTTTCCTTGCGCATGCATGCCGAGACCTTGGCTCTGGCATGCGCATGGGGATCAAGTGTATATAAAAACTTATCAAAAAGTGGCGCTCAGTGTATTAGGTTCAAATAAACATCAAATAAACCCACAGTGCAGTGCAAAAGATAAGATAATTAATTGTGATACTTATACAGACACATGTGGTATATGCCGCTGTGACATGGTGCAGGACTGCTCTCTCAATCCTCGTGAACAAGTGAAGGGTAGAAATCATCAGGAAGCGCACAACATGTGGAATACAAAAACAACAAACTGATGGTGCAATATTGTAAGGTTCAGTGGAGTAAATGGCAAAATGTTATGTTCAGAATACTCACAAACGTGAGAGGTAAGTGGTCACGTAGGGTTAAAGCAGCTGATTAGTCCATTGATATAAACTAAAAGTGGTAGATGTCCATTGGAACAGTGGGAAAAGCAGGGTCGTCAACAGGGGGGGTCTGCCGGGGTTGGCGTCCCGGGCCCCGTGAGTCAGGGGCCCCAGCTGCTCGGGCCCCCTGCACGGCCGTGCCCGTTTCATTAAAAAAGAAAAAAGTCAGAAACAAAAAATGCTGGTGATCCCCATGCGCATGTGAAGGGTAGAAATCAGGAAGCGCAAAACATGTGGAATACAAAAACAACAAACTGATGGTGCAGTATTGTAAGGTTCAGTGGAGTAAATGGCAAAATGTTATGTTCAGAATACTCACAAACGTGAGAGGTAAGTGGTCACGTAAAGGTATCTTTAACCCGTGGGTTGAAGCCAGGTATTCAAATAGGCACCACACTTATGATCAGGTACACTTTAACCATGGGCCCTTAGGAATAAATGGAACCGGACATAGTGCAGACTGTACACAAAAGGTTTATAAAAGCAAGTAAGATAAAATCAACTCACATGGTAATGGAAATAAACAAGCGTATAGATCACAGTAATGGATCTCTGCAGACCGGATGAGTGGTGTCTCGACTGTTCCTCTGTTCTGGTATGCGGTTCACGGATGCGTCTCACGGAGGACCGGAAGTGACGTCATCCGCTTTCAGAGGTTCCGGTTTCGTCTTATGGCATCACTCTACGCGTTTCACCTTGTCGGTTTCTTCAGGAGTGATATTGCATGGTGGGTAAGCAGTATAAATACTCTAACCTCTACTCTCATAGGTGGGGAGTAAATTGGATAATCGAAACACTTAATTATGATGGAGATTGCCAAACGTTGCTAATCTAATACAGACGGTAATTAAACAAATGCTATAAAAAAAATTCATAGACATATCAATATATAAAAACTAATTAAGAACATAAGTATACAATTAAGAATGGCATTTTATGGCCATGACTAAAAATTACACAGGCTATATTCGTAGTTGATCTTACTTGCTTTTATAAACCTTTTGTGTATAGTCTGCACTATGTCCGGCTCCATTTATTCCTAAGGGCCCATGGTTAAAGTGTACCTGATCATAAGCGTGGTGCCTATTTGAATACCTGGCTTCAACCCACGGGTTAAAGATACCTTTACGTGACCACTTACCTCTCATGTTTGTGAGTATTCTGAACATAAAATTTTGCCATTTAATCCACTGAACCTTACAATACTGCACCATCAGTTTGTTGTTTTTGTATTCCACATGTTTTGCGCTTCCTGATGATTTCTACCCTTCACATGCGCATGGGGATCACCAGCATTTTTTGTTTCTGACTTTTTTCTTTTTTAATGAAACGGGCATGGCCGTGCAGGGGGCCCGAGCAGCTGGGGCCCCTGACTCACGGGGCCCGGGACGCCAACCCCGGCAGACCCCCCCCTGTTGACGACCCTGCTTTTCCCACTGTTCCAATGGACATCTACCACTTTTAGTTTATATCAATGGACTAATCAGCTGCTTTAACCCTACATAGTGGTATTCAAAGAATGACACAGGGGCATGTACAGTACATGATAACTCTTGACAATTCTCAGATCATAATGTAATAACAAGAAATAAAATAATAATATTGGTTCAATGAAAAGCAGATTTGTTGATTGTCTACAAGCGGCCAACAGGGAAAGTAAAAAATACTCTAGTTTGGTAATTTCTGAACAGAGCTTATACAGTATACACAAAATATGGGTGTTTACATTGCTACATCAGCAATAATACATGGGTGACGCAGAAAATAGAAAAATTACCAATAATGCTGATAATACATAAATAGCAAATTACTTGCAAAATACACAAAAACAACATGTGATCATTACTCTTAGATTTTCCTAATTTGTAACACCCTATTTCTAAAAAGAGAAACTTGTGGTTAGCCATTTTCTGATCAGATACTTATCTTCCCACTGCAGTAATCATGCACTCGTGCACATCTCATGTCCCCTGAACAGTGCAATACAAAATACAATACTCCTGACTCCATCTAGTCTAACTCTCTAAGTGCCCCCTCCTAATCACCACAATATCGACAATAAGTACCCTCAGAAGTTTAAACTATATGTAACCCCTTGTAAAATGCAGGCATCAATCATGTACACTGTCCCCGGCCAGGCTCCTCTCCAATGTACGCTCAGTACGAGTCTCATGATAGTCATGACATCAGCATGACATCAGCCTATGGCAATGGACTTGAGAGAGGTGGGACTAAAGGTGAGTGGAGTCTTTAAAAAGTCCCTGCGAAGTACGCGGGAGCAGAGCTGCTGCATCCTGAGAGATCTCAGGACTGACCAGCAGTGGTTAAGAGCCAGACAGCGATCCGCACAAGCTCAGTGGATGCTGAATGGAAAGAGTGCAGGCCGACTGCACGAGTAGTGCATCCATCGGACTTCAGCAGGAAGAACGCTCACTATCGGAGGGAATCATTTATGGAAGCCAAGTAAAGGGTACCGAAGCACTTGTGAAGTACAGGCCTGCTACATAAATACCCCAATTAAGGGCTCCAACAGTGTTCTGGCACTTTCACACAGACTCTTATAAGTAGGGTCGGGTGGTTTTAGAGAGAGAGATGCAGACACACATTTGCGCAGAGTCTTGTAGGGATTATTTATGTTCTTATGTACTGCATGTGCATTAAATGATTCCCCAGCTGATGATCATATAGTTTACCTGGGCATATAAAGACAATTACCTTATAAATACCTTTGTGCTATAAACATTACTGTAGTCTGCCTCCCTTCATCTGACCTCCTGCCACGTGTGAGGTAACGTATCTAGAAGGAGGACTCAGGACCCCCTTCCCCCCCTCAGCATTATGTGAGGAAAATTAGAGGGGTTACATATATTTTCTTTCACTATTTGTAGACTGGGTGGCAATGGATGTACATCTACCAAAGTATAACCCCATCAGCCATGTAAGAGATGTGTGCAGAGGTTCGTATAATGGAGACCGATTTGGGTGTAATTATATCTTGGCTTTATTGAGCCTGTTCCTTTATCCAGGCAAAACATATAAAAACAACAAAATAACAAACCCCTATCCCTTTGTAAGGACTAACTTACTTCCCCAGACCCTATCTGCAGGACTGGAGGGATATTCCCATTACCAGCCTATCACCCCAATGTCTCAGGATGTACCTTAAGCAGGTGTCCCTCCATGCCAGTCTCTGGCAGGTTCCTGTGTCCTCTCTGTCCAAGAAATATAGGTCTCTGGGTGTCTGGATGTCTTGATCTCAGAACAGCCTTTGTGCTCAAGACAGTCTGTGTGCAGGCTTCTCTGCTCTCCTTCTGTCAGCTCAAATGTGAGCTAAGGAAATCTCTCTCCTGTGTCTCACATGAGGCTTTTTACAGACTTCTCATTAGTCCAGGTGGAGACTAGTTAATTGAGTGGTTGCAATTAACTATCTCTCTGCTGGATTCTCAGAGCTATGAGGCTGCTTTATTTAAACAGGGATATGTCCCTGTTACAAGCCATAACTCCTGTCCAGAGATATTGCATGCCAAAGTTTCTCATATGTCTGAATGTTCACTAATGGGCGCCAGAAACTACTTTGCTTGTAATACCTCCATTGCCACTGTTGAAAACATATTTCCATATTCTTCCACATTCCAACAACTTTAGAATCACTGCTTCTGATTTGCTCGATCACACTTAGGTCTGCAGGTTTTTGATACTGACTCTTGGAATAAGTGGCTGATTTTCCCAGTAAGCTCATCAGGAAAATAATGATGTCAGCATTACTGAGTGGCTCTCTTGACAGGAAGTTGCTTGGCAGTCATATTCGATTAGGATAGTGTCAGTGGGTTTGTCTCTTGAATTAGTACCATGTTGGTCCTTGTAGTTGCAACGGGTGCTTACCACAAACAGGACGGAACCGCAAGGCTGAAGTGGGGATATTTGAGTACACCGACCAACAACTGCGTCCAGATTGCAGCGTCGTAATCATGTAGCCGGGTCAGGGTAGGAGAGGTTCGGATGGTCGTGGTACTCACCGTGGTCTAGGGTTGGAGAAGTCGGATGGTCGTAGTGTGTAGCCGGGGTCCAGGAATATAGAAGGTCAGAGTCCAAATACAAGCCGAGGTCAAAGGTCAGAAGGAAGAAGTCCAGAAACGAGCAAGGGCCAGGTACAACGAAAAGCAGCAGGTAGGAAACAAGGCAAGGTAAACAACAGGTTGCTTAAGGCAAGCACGAGTCACAAACTATGGTTATGCTCAGCCAACTTGGAGGAGGGATGGCTGAGCATATAAGGGAGTGACAGCCAATAGCAGGGCTGCACCAGGCTGTGAGGGATGAATAATCAGACATTCTGTCCACTGGTAAACAGTGGCTGAGTGTACCGCAGGTGTGGAGTAATTAGAGGTAATCGTGTTAACCCCGTGCGTGTCCCTGGCAACACGGCGCCGGCGTGTAGGTGCGCAAGGGAGCATCTCCTTGGCATCATGGGGGTGGGGCCTAAGCCCGATCTGTGTGGTGACTTCACGCGTGGATGTGTGGCGCCTGTGTGCAACCTCAGTGCGAGGAGTGTCACCTGTCTCGTCACGGGGCGCATCATGGGGGTGGGACCGAAGCCCAATCCTTACAGTAGGGCAGTGGTTTCCAACCTTTTCTTTTGGTTAAGGAATCCAATAATTATATTGTGAAATTATGTGGAACCCCAACAATCTCTAACAGTGCATCTGAGATTAGATGCATTGTAAGAATCCTCAATCATCTCTAATTGTGCGTCTGAGATCAGATGCATTGTAAATTCTTCTGTGTTTGGTACGATTTTCAAATTACCTGAAGATTGTAGGGAACCAGTTAGCGATGCCCACCAAACCCAAGAGTTCCTTGGAACTCCTGTTGAAAAACACTGATATAGGAAGATGTAGGTTTTTAACATTTCACCATCACTTGCAGTATGTCTCCTGCTCTCTGTAGTATTTAGAAACATTAGAAATACAAGTATCAGTGCTCATAGGAGAGATTCTTTAAGACATTGACCCATACTGTAGTCACTAATTGGTGCTTGTAAGAGATGTGTGCAGAGGTACACTAATGGAGACGGATTTGGGTGAAATTAAAACATGACTTTATTGAGCCTGTCCCTTTAAGCACTGTACAGCACACGAAAACCAAATAAACAAACACCTACTCCACTTTGGAGATTAACTAGCAGTACATGCCCTAACTATCTCTGACTGGCGTGATAGGCCCGTTCCCAGTCCAAAAACATATAACATATTTGTCAGGGAGAAATATATAAGAAAGTCTTATCTGACTGTGCTGGTCCGGCGCCTCCAGATTCAGGCGTTTCAGTCCTGCGGCTCCCAGGAAGTCTATTGTCAGCACATAGCCCTGGTGTGTGCATCAAAATTCTCCTCTCTCTTTGCTCTCCTTTGTCAGCACAGTTCTGACAGGTGCTAAGGAGGCCTTGTGCAAGCTTCTCTGCTCTCCTGTGTCAGCACCCGTGTGTGCTAAGGAGTGTCTCTGTCCTGTGTCAGCACAGTTGTGTGCCAAGGAATTTCTCTTGGCAGTTTTCCACAGGAGGCTTTTCTAGATCTCTGATTAGCCAGGTGGAGCCTGGTTAATTGACTGGCTACAATTAACCAGCTCCCTTCTGGATTCTTCAGAGTATTTAGAGGCAGTTTTACTTAAACAGGGATAAGTCCCTGTTACAGTGCTATTCCATTGAAGTGAATGGGGCATAAAGTATCTTCTTTGAACAAGAAGGTGTCTTCTAGAATAGCAGTGCTTAGTAAAAAGGACCAATATGTATCGATATCTAATAGTTCATGTATGAACTCAGAGGAAGTACAGTACTTATACCTACTGTACCTTCTTGCAGAGGACAGTCCATTCCTACACAGATTAACGTGGGGCTGTTCAATAATGAATATTAATGTCTGATGCTCACGCTGTACAGTATATCCAGGCTGATAACAAAAAATATTCCGGCGCCAGCAATAAGTCCAAATACCAAATTAGTAATTCTGACCATATGTAATGTCCAGTCCTGTTGGTCTGTTGATCCTTCAGGTGTATCTTGAAGGTCGTCTCACAGTATGTGGAAATAGATAAAGACAAACACAAAACCGATCATAGTGTAAACTGTTGATTGAACAATACACACTGACATAAAAAACAATAGCAACCACTCAAATACTCTAATACTAACACAAAACTAAACAACACCTATGACGAACTAAAAAACAGCTTGTTTAATAAAAATATAGAGATGCAAAAAATGTCACACACACAGGGAGTGATAGCTCGAACAATCTGGTCCAGAGGGGGGGGGGGGGGGGAGGAATCCTACTTACACCAAGCAGGATACAAGCAGACGTTTGTGTATAATATATGTCTCTGTCCAGACAGCAGGTCTCAGAGCAGAGTGTCTGCGATGTCACAGCCAGAGTGTTGGTACTGCCGCATGTACTTATACCCAAGGACAAATGATTGATCTATAGATAAATTAACAAGCTTTCTAAGCTCATCATAACAAAATACACAACAATACTATTAACACAATACATGACAGAACTAACAACTAAAAATCAACAGTGGTTGCCTCAGAATATTTATAAACAAAAATGGATACGCATATATTAAAAATAATAAATAAAAATAATAATCTAATAAAACCATGTCTTAAAATGAATGAATTACCTATAGACTACATGAACAGCTTGTGTCTAACCAGAAAAAAAGTTCCATCAGAGACAGAGATCCCTTATATGAAAATATATATTTATATACTGACACAATGAGGTGTTGCCTGATGCTCACACTGTACAGTATATCCAGGCTGATGTACATGTGCTACTGTGTAAAAGATTGAATACCCCAAATAAAAAAAATCACAACACACAGCTTGTATACTGTATATCTGGAAATTGCAATATAAGAAAATATATTTTATGTTTATTAATATTAGTCCATGTTTGGTGGGAAACGTGTTATTTATCTGCTATATTTTATGGCCTACCAAAGGTTAAATTCTATAAAATATACTGTATTATAAACCCCTGCTTTATATCTGCAATGCATCGTGGGTTGTTTAATCTATTTGATGTATCCCCTTTACCCTCTATGATACCAGCAGAACCACATTTTCCAGTAGGTAATGTTATTCTGATTGTGTATTGATGTAATAAAAATTAAGATTAGGGCCTCTATTTACTAAGCAGTGCTATTCCATAGGATGCTTCCGGTGCTGGAAGAAATTAACACAGCCCATGAAATAGTTACCTGACTCCCGGGGCCAGAAGGCGTGTTATGGAATAAATATGTCCTAAATGCTGAACTGTGGAATAAAAGGTTAAATTGTCCTGTAGAACCTAAATCAAAGGATACACTAAGGTGCTCATTAGAACATCGCTGCCCTGTCTGTGTTACAACCAGGGGGCCTAATTGCTCTAAATTAAGATAATATGTAATTGACCATTGCCTAAGGATCTACAAAGTGTTCTTTTTTTATTTTTTTATTAAGGAAACATTGAACATTTGCCCCTTGAGATTACCATACTCAATCATTTCCAATTATTTTCTGATGGAAGAACAAAGATGTCTGATATAAATACATGTTATTTAATTCGGCTTCGATAGTGGTGTCAAGGTCATTACTCATGAGCCTGGTTCAACAGCTATACTTTTCACATTTCTTTATTGGTGGAATCAATCAGAGCAGGAGATGTACAGTAGCTGTGCTCTCAATTGAGTTATTGCAACTATTAAAAAGCTCCAGTCCCATTTAGCAGCACATATTGAGTTATCAATACAATGAAAGAACTCAAGCATGTAACACCTGCCATCAGTATAATAGCTTTGTTGTTTTATATATTTAATCATTTCAAAAGAGCACCGCAGATTCACAGAATATAGAACAACGTTTTATTGTGGACTGTAACGGGAGCGTACTGAAATGGTATCATAATGCAACATTTATTCCAAAGTTCTAGCAATGTATTTTAACCTAAAATGTATTGAATTGTAAAATACCATAGATAATATTACATTTGTTATGGAACAATAAGTAGTAATAACATTAATGGGGGGGTTGGAGGTGGGGTGGTAATCCTAGGCCTATCGGGCTTAATGGGAAAGATCCGCCAGTGGCGAGTAGGCTTCTGAGTGAGAGGAGGCGATATGGTGGGAGGAGAGGCTAAGGTGTCCAGACGTCCCGTTTTTTTTGGTGTTTGCCACAGGTCCCGATTTTTTGTTTTTAAATGTTCTGGTTTGTATCGCTTGCGGAACGCGCGTGCACGATTGGCCCTTATGCACGAGCGGTTGGCAAGTGCCGACCGCGCATGAGCACGAGCAACTGGCAAGCGCCCATGGTGCACTAATCAGCCGCTTGCGCGCATGCGCGATTTTTGTCCTGGTTCGTAATTACAGTAAGTAGCACATTTTTCATGAGGGACAATTTCCCCAGCTTTATTAAGCTAAATATTAGCTGGGGAAGTTGTACCAAACGTACAGCAATGAATATTGTAGAAATGTAGATTTCGTTTTTTTTACATTTTTGTGTTCCCCTAAAAATAGAGTTTCCCCCAACTATTGGGTAGAACTGTCCTTTTGGTCATTACTTAGGGTGACCGGATGTCCTGGTTTAGCTGGGACAGTCCTGTTTTTTAAGGCTCTCTACTTACTTTTTGGGGTGCTGTCCTGGTTTGGATCCCGTTGGCCGCGCATGCGCGATAGGCACTTGCCGACTGTGCATGTGTGATCGCCACTTGCCTGCTGCTCGTGCGCATGCGCGATCTGTGTTTGCCGATCACTTATGCGCATGCTTGACCGGCAAGCTCCAATCACACATAAGCATGAGCGACCAGCAAACGATCGAGCCACCTGTGCTGAAGCAGGAACTGATTAGGTCACCTGCGCTGAAGCAGAGATATCCTGAAAACCTGACCTTTTGGAGGGGCTTGAGGAATGGAGTTGAGAACCCCTGTACTAACCTCTGTTACGGGTTATGGCATCGCAGCAGCCGAGTACAATAACCCATATCAGAGGTCACTGAATCCCGATGATTGTATCTTATCAGATCATATTGAATGTGCTCTAACTTGCAACACTGCGATTTAGATACCACCAGAGAAATGCAACTCCCCCCACCCCGCTCTCTCATCTCTCCAGCTCAATAGCTTTTTACCTGCTAATGTGGGTTCTTCTTATCTGCAGCTAAGTTCATACATATTTTAAATCCCAGCTCATAAAGTTTTATTTCTAGTGAGTTATAAATAGCACAAACAGACAAAACTAGGGCATTGTGCTGGCCTCCCAAGGTGCATTGTTAGTCTTACTTCCCGGTATGTATTACTGCTTAGTTTAAGTGAGCTAGTTTTCTTTAATCTTTTATGGTTCCACCTCAGTTAATTGATTTGTACTCTTCCATTTGCTTTAAATCTCCATCTAGCATCCCACCCCAGATTATAATATGTATTCCCTTGTTTGTCTATAGACCATATTAGATCAATGAAATATTTGAGAGGCAATGTCAAGAGAGGAGAGAAACATTAAAGGTGCAATCCCTTATAATTTGGCAAACATTTGGTTAATGTCACCTCACAATTGATGCTGTCTAGCTTTGTACAGCGACACTAGCTTCTCAATAGATGGAGAGCCCCAATGCTACAGTGCATCCACCATCCAACACCCTCTCTAATAGAGGAAGAAGTCTTAAAAGACTAGCCATTCACAGCTGCATCTCAAGACTGGCCACGTATAGGTGTGCAGGGTGAGCGTCTTCCTATATTAGGGAGGTGAAGAACGTTCGTAGAGATAGTATTAGGACTTGCAGAAAAAGAGGGCACACCTTGCGTGGTCTGCAAGTTTACGCATGCTTTGGCCAAAGAATTTAACTAAGGCTGCGTCCCCACTGGCGCTGACGGCGCTCAAGCTTGAGTGGTAACGTGACCAACGCTCTAAGCATGAGCGCCGGGTGTCCTGTCTATTTCGCAAGCGGGAGCGGGGGGCCTTGGGGAAATGTTGAGCGCGCTTGAAAGTCACTTTTTTTGTCTCCTCAAGCGTGAAGCTTGGGAGAGCGTGAGTGCCCCGCATGAGCACACTGCGTGAGCGGGGACATCTACATTACAAGTACAAGAAGAAAAAGCGGCAAGCGCAGAGCGCACAGTAGGTTCAGCGCCAGCGGGGACGCAGCCTAAGTGACCGTCACTTATGAGAGAACAGATAGGTATTTAGCTATATGATTTGTCACGTTGGATGTAGCATAGGGAATTTCTGACTTTGTTTTTACATGGTCACCTTCCCGTAGCACTCATTTTTTTTTAGATAACTGTATATGGTGTGGTGGGTCTGGGTTTTGAGTTTACAGGGGTGTCATGTGTGACACTAGCTTCTCCTTATAATATAACACTAGAGATATAGTGTATGCATACAGATCTCATTCTATATATCTATTTACATTTGCATATTTGCTTTGCTGTGGAGGGTTTTTGTCACTTTTTTTACTCACCATAACTTAACTCAGTATGGTAAACCCCATCCTTTAGCTTCTCTGCATACCCAGTTCAGCAACCCCATACTGATGAGACCCATAAAGGTCAAAACGGCTGTCTGTGGGTGGATTTTCTGGGTATGCACCTTAACCCTGGCTGTGCTCAAAGCTGTGACCATGCAGCAAGCTTAAGCCTATAGGGAACCATGTTAAAAATGGTTTTGAAGCAAAAAGTGGCACTGTGTGCTCATTTGCATGTCATTCCCCAGAATCCCTTTCTGCAGTGGAAGTGCTGTGTGCTGGGTGATAATGGTGAAAGGCGGGGTTGCAGACCTGCCTATGACATGCAGATAAGCATACAGTTGTATTTACATTTCTATATATCTATATATATATATATTTGGGTTTAATCTCACCTATTATGAAGAGGAGTGGGGTAATGTACTGTTAATGGTGCGTTAACTTGGATTGCCTTCCCTTTGACCAACACTTAAAAACATCTGGCCACAAAGGGGTTAATGGCGCCCTCGGCCATTTAAAACTGCTGACCTCTAATGCCAGTACCTGATGCCCCGTCAAAGTGCCATGCCGTATAGCTGGCCAAACCTTTAGTAAAGAATGGAACTATCAAATTGGTTTACTTGTGCTAATCTAATCACGCTAAAAGCAAAGATGTGGCTTCTTTTGTTTCTCTGGAAATAAACTATAAATTGCATTTCTTAAGGGTCTCTGAACGGGGAGGTGTGAGTAGGGTCGCCAGATGCCCCATATATACGGGATTGTCCATTATTTCATTGACTCATTCCGTTGTCCCGGAAAGGTCTGTCGGGACACATATTTTAGAGCCTTGACATGAAATGCCTGACCATAAAATGACTGCAATGAAACCAGTCATAAAAACGTAATAGATTTCTATTTGAGTGTAATAGTTCTCTTTTCCGATAGATGTCACCTTACTAAATTATTCAAATAATAAAGTTAGGACACTGCCTGGTCATCTCATAATATCGTGGCCCCCACTCCTATGAGCGTTGCTCAGTGCGCATCATTCCCGGCCCGGCCAAGAGCAGAGATGATCAAAATGGTCAAGCGGGAGATACCGTTCAGCTCAAAACATTTGCAAATCATTCATCACTCATTATGACATCACACTTTCATACTGAATTTTGGCGTATTATAAAAACTTAAATGTGGCCACCCTAGGTGTGAGTCAATCAAATCTTTTCTTTCTCCTTATTCTACAGTATCCTTAATACAGAACCAGTAACAGTTACATCAGACAAAGGGGGAAATTATACCTGTAAATAAAATGGTGGGGAATATAATGTATTTAATCAATCTGGTGCTTCAAGGGTTAATGTGGTTACCGATTGCTTTAATCATACAATATATTGGGTTTATGGCAGGTCAAGACTCCTCCTGGGTCTGTCCAGAACATCAAAGAGGACTTCATTGGTGGGTTATCACTTATGGCCCACTAAAAGTATGAGGTGTTGAATGGGGCTGTTGAGATAAGGGCAGTACTTTTGCCAGAGATTGGATTAAAATATGGCTCCTCTTGATATCTTTTAAACCGGATCCTTTTAGATGTACTTTAAAAGCATTCTCTGGAAGGTTATGCAAGGTTCAAAGAAAGTATTCCACGAAAGTGAATTTATTAAAAAATTAGGATATCCGATGATAACCTATCCACTACAGTATAATGTTCAGATATCTGTAATCGTTGCAAAGAGACGCATGCAATGAGACCACACACTACATCAGTAAGATCTGCCAAGGACAGATATCCATTTGTCACTCAAATGTAGGAGCAAGATGGTCAAAATTAGTCTTGTTACATCGGATGGGGGACTCTGGCTGTACAAGCACTTGCTGATCACACAGTATTTTCATTAAAAATACGTATAAGCGGTAGAAATAGATACACAAAGTTTCAATCCTCTCATTCTACCTATTCTAACCATTGATTAGGGGCCAATGTGTTTAATATGAGTTCTAAGGAGAGATTAAAAAAACAATTTAACAGTAGGTGAAGAATAACTGTTGGGGCTGGTTCTTTCATGTCAATGTATTTTCAATTCCCTTAACTAAACATACAATATGTAAATGTAATCTGTACAATATAACAATAAGATCTATTCTTTCTTTCAGAAGACGGACGTAAGCTTAAAGGTGCTATCCAGCGCAGTACGGAGACCGGACTAGCTGTTGAGATGCCAAGTCGAACTGTACGTCAAGCAAGCCATGAATCTATAGAGGATAGTATGAACAGCTATGGCTCTGAAGGAAAGTGAGTAATTGTAAATGTGATATATGTTTTTGACTGAATAAGCTACATATGGAATTCAACCAGTAGTATGTTCTAGAGTTCATGGATGCAGATAAATAATGGAACTAACGGAGTAGATACAGTAGGACAGGGTTGGCCAACTCCAGCTCTCATGATCCACCAACAGGTCAGATTTTAAGGATATCCCTGCTTCAGCACAGGTGGCTCCATCAGTGCCTCAGTCAACAACTGAGGACTGGAGTTGGCCACCCCTGCAGTAGGGAATTCATATGTTCAGGTCAGCTAGAAAGCAGCATAGTAAGAGTATGGTTGTCAATGAAGTTGAGAGTTTATAAAATCAGTCACAGGCAAACGTACTGTACTGTATCTGCAGTGGACCTAATCTGGTCCTCCTCGTTTTCCTAGATGGAGCTTGGAGCTACCGCCAAGGAAGAGGCTTGTGGAAACAATTGTATCTCGTCTTATTCATTAAGCCTTTATCACATGTCCAAAGCATGCAAGATTTTTTTTGTACACCAATTGGTTCCACTTATGCAGTTCTGTATGCAAACTCACAGAATTACATATTCACAGGCTGTTCATTAAGCTGCACATTTTGCAGATCGCCCCAAGAAAGCAATGACTAGAAATCTCGCTTTCCCTCGGGAATGGGACATAATGCTTTTGCTGGAGAGGGGGGTGGGAAGGTGGGGGGGGGGGGGGGCAGAAAGATATCTGCAAAATATGCAAATAAAAAATTCTGAAGCATTTATTCCAATTATGTATATGCATATTTACTGGGCATCTCAGGTATGTCTTGTCTCCCCATGTGGAATATAGTTTAGGTTAATCTATTTGGCGATATATACAGATATAACATCACTCGCTGTCTCTGGCACCGCGGTCAGAGAAGCAAAAGTCTGCGGTGACAGACGGTGGTGACTGCCGTGATCATGCTACGGGGATCTATGCTTTCTAATGGGACTCCATTAATCCTCCGGAGCTATGGCCACTGCAGTTTACCATGGGTGGCAGTGGTCCCGAAGACAGCCTAGCTACATCTATAAGTACACGGGCCCTCCACTGTATTGGTGTCTCTCTGTTTCTCCCTCTCTCATCAAATTGCAGTGATAAGCTTAAGGGCCTTATTCTAAAAACAGTGAAGGGGCCGATCATGCCGTTTCTGGCCAAAAATCGCCGTAGACTTCAGTAGCCTTGTTTCCCCCCCCCCCCCTTTGTAAACATGTTGCTACTACTACTGATGTCTTGGTGCGTGCATATCTGTGAGGGTCCAGGAGAGCTGAGAGTCCGCGATGGGGTGGGGACCAGGACAGGCTTATGGTGATCCTAATGTTATTCCATGGTGATACAGCGCCTCCAGACATGGCAGGCTACATACAGCAAGGCTGCAGGCAGTCCCTACCATGACAGTTCGTTCTTTCCACTACCTCAGGCTAATAGACCGCAACTCAGCCAGGGGTATATAAATGAGGTCTTTATTTGTAGCAACCACTGCAGATGGTAAACAGTGCTGCATATAGTAGAGTAGAGGTCTCAGATCCCTGGATGGTGCTGGCCAGCAGTTAATGGTTGAGGCCTTGTGCCATGCACAGATCTTGCTCTCCAAGCCCCAGGAGGGTGGAGGAGAACTTGACAAACGCTCCACTCCCCAGGAGGGCTGGAGGAGGACTCACACCTCCTCTCCCTAGGAGGGATGGAGGGGAACTGACTCCTATAATTTGGAACATCCTCCCTAATGCAAAAGGGGAGGGCACAGGGTCTGCACCAGGATTGGCTGCAACACAGACACCATGACACCACCTCTCTTGCCACTCAGGGAGGCTATGTGAAATGGGGGGGGGGGGTAAACCCCATAGGATAGTCTGTCACTGCCTGTAACTACTGGGACTTACGTGACAGGAGGGGCAGAAAGATACCTGCACCAGCCATGGCTATATTGAATTACCTCCTAAATTGTAAAATATGAGCATTAATCTTCACTTTCTCAAACCCATGTGGTATTTTGAGTTGAACTGTAGAGAACTAGAAATAAAGATTTGAAGGTGCTACAGAGAGAACAAAAGGAGCTGACAAATTAACAGAAGAACTGTAAAGTGAAGGGCAGCTTACGTTTTTGATCAGTCGTGGAAGTTGTTGATAAGGGAAACATCTTAAAACTGTATGTGCAAAGTAACGGCACAAGCGAAATATGTCGATATTCTTCTTCAATTATCTCAACACAGGTGCACAGATTTGACCTAATGCAACGTGAAGTGACAATTCAATTATACCCATAGATTTCCTGTTAATGGGAATTGTAGATTTATGGATGTACTACCACAGGGACATTTCAAAGCTTTGATTAATTGGGGTCTCTCGCTTTAACGAGGAGAAATTGTCTCCCTTATGACAGAATGGTTAGAATACTTAAACGAGCTACAGAATGTCACGTCTACTATTGTCCTTTGGTATGTTCAATCCTGGTGACACTTGTTGAAGGCCCGTAAGAAGGAATATATCTGAACTTTAAAGGTGGTTGCCATCTGCGAAGTTGTTCTTTAGATTAGTGACTCAATGACACATTTCTCATTAAAAGATAGTACTTTGTCACAGTGTTATCTACATACCTATAGCAGATATGTAATTTAGTTTTGGTAGGCGAATCAGTTGCTGCATAGTGCTCAACTTTGCAGCTGTCTAGGAGATAACAGCTACAAGTCTATTGCAATTTACTCTAGCATCGGAAGGGTTAATTGGCGTTGCTTCAGTTTTTGACTGCTATGACAGTTCGTTAACCTAAAGCTGGTAAATGAATCAGACCTCATGCCGAAATGTTGAGTTGATGAAAACGCCTTTGTAGCTCTTGAGTGTGTTAACGAATAAGGATCCATGCTACACAATGGAATATTCACTAAATTAATACCAGCCCATAGCAAGATGTTGCTCTTGGACATATTGATGTTACTTACAGTATGGATCTACTGTTAGCATATATTTTCTCTTGTATCTTATTTAAATAAAGCATTCCTGTAGTCAAAACAACCTGTTATTGCAAGTTACAAATTCATGTCATTTTCCATGCAAACTCAATTTGCATGATTTTGCCTTGTAATTGCATTTCAGCTGCAGACATCTTTTTTTTATTAGAGAAATCTGCTTCTACTTTACGCCTGTGCATTTTGCTGAAAACAATTTGTGAAGGACTTGTGTTATTATACAGGGTGTCCACACGATCAGAGGCACAGAATACACTACAGATACAATGGTCCGTGCCTCTTTTAGTAGGGTGACCATAATTGTCCCGGCAAAAACGGGACAAATGTCCCGCATGCGCAGTCAGCGCTCCCTGACTGTGCATACGTGAATGGGGAGGGCCATTCAGGAATTGCCAACTGCACATGTGCGAACTGCGTTTGCCGGTCACTCATGCGCATGCGCGAACAGAGCTTGCCAGTTGCGCTTGCGCACAAGTAGCTGCAAAGTTACGATCATGCATGCGCAGTCGGCCAGCGCTCTTTGCGCATGCACAGTCATTGCTTGCCAGCGGGATAGAAAACTGGGACATCACCCCACAAAGTTGGGACAGAGCCCTAAAAACCGGGACTTTCCCAGCTAAACCAGGAAATCTGGTCACCCTATCTTTTAGGCCCAGATCCACAAAAGGATCTTATATTTATATTTAGTACGCCTCGGCTCTCATTCATTTGACTAGGAGTAAAGTCGTGCTAAAGCTTAGCACCCTTTTGTGGATCAGGGCCTTGGTGTGGACACCCTGTGCAGGTGGTCCTCAGTTATCCACCGGAATCCGTCCCACAAACCGCCGTTGGATAGCGGACCATCAGATTGCAGATCCAATGATGATGTGCGTTGGTGAGCGTCGGATAATCCGTTCGGCAGAATATACATAATATGTGTATATATACACAGTTAGGTCCGGAAATAATTGGGCACTGACACAATTTTCATAATTCTGGCTCTGTATGCCACCACAATGGATTTGAAATGAAACAACCGAGATGCCATAGAGGTGCAGACTTTCAGCTTTTATTCAAGGGGTTGAACAAAAATATTGTATGAAACATTTAGGAATTCCAACCATTTCCATACACAGTCCCCTTATTTCAGGGGCTCAAAAGTAATTGGACAATTTAACACAATCATAAATAAAATGGTCATTTTTAATACTTTGTCGAGAATCCTTTGCAGGCAATGACTGCTTGAATTCTGGAACACATGGACATCACCAAACGCTGGGTTTCCTCCTTTGTGATGCTTTGCCAGGCCTTTACTGCAGCTGTCTTCAGTTGTTGGTTGTTCGTGGGTCTTTCTGCCTTAAGTTTTGTCTTCAGCAAGTGAAATGCATGCTTGATCGGATTGAGATCAGGTGATTGACTCGGCCATTGCAGAATATTCCACTTCTTTGCCTTAAACTCCTGAGTTGCTTTCGCAGTATGTTTTGGGTCATTGTCCATCTGTAAAGTGAAGCGCCGTCCAATCAACTTCGCTGAATTTGGCTGAATCTGAGCAGACAATATATCCTAATACACTTCAGAATTCATCCGGCTGCTTCTGTCTTCTGTCACATCATCAACAAGCACTAGTGACCCAGGGCCATTTTAAGCCATCACACTGCCCCCACCGTGTTTTACAGATGATGTGGTATGCTTTGGATCATGAGCCGTTCCAAGCCTTCTCCATACTTTTTTCTTCCCATTTTTCTGGTACAGGTTGATCTTAGTTTCATCTGTCCAAAGAATGCACTTCCAGAACTGGGATGGCTTTTTTAGATATTGTTTGGCAAAGTCTAATCTGGCCTTTCTATTCTCGAGGTTTATGAATGATTTGCACCTTGTGGTGAACCCTCTGTATTTTCTCTCGTGAAGTCTTCTCTTTATGGTAGACTTGGATAATGATATGCCCACCTCCTGGAGAGTGTTCTTCACTTGGATGGATGTTGTGAAGGGGTTTTTCTTTACCATGGAAAGGATCCTACGATCATCCACCACTGTTGTCTTCCGTGGACGTCCAGACCTTTTTGTTTTGCAGAGCTCACCAGTGCGTTCTTTCTTTCTCAGAATGTACCAAACTGTTGATTTGGCCACTCCTAATGTTCCTGCTATCTTTCTGATGGATTTTCTTTTTTTTTGCAGCCTAAGGATGCCCTGTTTCACTTGCATTGAGAGCTCCTTTGACCGCATGTTGTGGGTTCACAGAAACAGCTTCCAAATGCGAATGCCACACCTGGAATCAACTTCAAACCTTTTACCTGGTTAATTGATAATAAAATAACGAAGGAATAGCCCACACCTGTCCATGAAACTGCTTTTGAGTCAATTGTCCAATTACTTTTGGTCCCTTGAAAAAGAGGGGGCTACATATTAAAGAGATGTAATTCCTAAACCCTTTCTCCAATTTGGATGTGAATACCCTCAAATTAAAGCTGATAGACAGCACTTTAAGCCCATATTCATTATTTAACTGTAACGTGAATTTATTTTGGTACACAGCCAAAATAACAAAACTTGTATCAGTGTCCAATTATTTCCGGACCTAACTATATATATATATATATATATATATATATGAACAAAGGGCAGTTGGCACACTGTAAACAGATAATCCACTGATGCTAGTCCCATATATGCACATACACAAATAGATTTTACCAGATGGGGGTCCGAGAAAAACGAGACAGCACACAGCCAGGGAAATCCAGAAATGTTGTATTCAATAGAAATACATGGCACTGCATCCAACGTTTCGGTCATCAAAGTGGGACCTTCCTCAGGGACGTGCAGTGTGTGAATGCTAGTGAACCACCTTATATACCCACACCTATCAAACAATAATCAAAAAATAATCTTACTCACCCGTGTGCAAACAAAATAACCGCGAAAACCGTGCAGCAGTGTATGTTGTGGACCGCAGCCCTGTGCTGAAACGCACCGCCATCTTGTTCATTACCAGAGACTACCTGCTTTACAATACAGATGCCCACAAGGATCATTGTATCACTCCAGGGTTCAGTGCGCATGCGCGTCGCGAGCGCAGCCCCTTACTTCACAGTGCGCATGCTTCAGTAAACTACCAGACCCTGCCTTGCCCAAGTCACTCATCGCACGCCGTCACATCCAGGCGCGCCTGCGCTGGCTCGGCACATAGCAGTCTAGGTACTCTGATATTGTTGCGCATGCTCACTAAAACCTTAAAGAGCCAGTGTCGTCCCAATAAATAAGATAACACTAATGCCCAGTAGGTACTGCGCATGTGCGCACCGCGCAATGGAACCCTGTGGACCAAGTCCATGGAAAGCTTATAGCAGACACCTTCAGATTAATAACTAAGGTGTATTAAATGATGAAAAAAAGACCTGCTGGAGCATCAGGGCCACGGGGCACAGAAGAGACACATGTGTAAAAACACCCATATACATATAGTTGCACAAAGTCATAAAAATTATCCAAATCGCACATTTGAGCAAAATATACAAATATAGGTTCTATGCATATAAAGACTATTTTGCGGAACACTTGAACGTCTAAGCATGAGACTATGAGCATACTGGCAATGAAGCATAGAGGAAACGCATGTGTGCCTACAATAAATATATATACATGTGATAGCACCACTCGTCTCATGTTATACACTGTTATTATACACAAGCTCTATATGTACCTCGTGGCGCTCATATCTCAACCGCAAATTACATCACATTATGTGACACACTAAAACCGCATCTGAACCTAATAAATGTGCTATCAAAAGATACTAAAGTGCATATCCCATATGCTAAGGTTAACCACGTGGGGGAAACATACAGTAACAGTGAACATGAAGTACCACAACATGTAGGAAGCTGATTTACAAAAAAGTTATGAAAATCACAGAAAGCACCCCAAATACAGATCCTCATTAAGGCCAAACGGTGCCATAGTACTGAGCTCGAAAATATGTCTTGCCTCGCTCTGCAGCAGGAGTCTATTTCTGTCCCCCCCTCGTGCGGGCGCTGGGACCTGCATAATAGGCATACACCTGAACGTAGCTAAAGAATGTTTTAGATCTCTAAAATGTTTGGCCACCGGAAGGCATTTAAACTCATGATCAATGACATCAGATAACAATGCTTTACGTATAGTTGACCGGTGTATGGCAATACGTTCTTTTAACATTCTAACTGTTTTTCCAATGTATACCAAGCCGCAAGGGCATTTGATCAAGTATATTACAAATCTGGACTCACAGTTAAGAAATGGTTGAATTTTGATTTTTACCCCACTATGTGGGTGACAATATGAGGATCCAACCTGCATGTTTTGGCAGTTTGTGCACCCTTTACATTTATATGAGCCTGGCTTTAGTGTTAGCCAAGTTTTGTTTTTGGTGTATTTGTCAACTGGGTCTGATTGTGTAATCATATCACCAATTGTCGGTCCACGCCGGAAGCAAAATAGGGGTGGTTCACGAAAATGTTGTCCTATCCTGTCGTCATTCGCAAGAACGTGCCAGTTCTGTTTCACACTACGTTGAATGTGTCTAGATGCAGTACTGAACGTGCTGATCACGTTGAATGTTGCATTTTGTTCCGCCCTTGGTTGGCTACTCTCAAGGGACTTTCCGTCAAGTGCTGCAACCCGATCTAGTGCGTACTTGACATCTGCTGGGCTGTATCCCCTCTCGAGGAACCTGGTCGCCATGGTCATCAGAGCACCATCTACATTCTCTGGATCGCTGGTAATTCGTTTAACCCTCAGAAGTTGTGAGTAAGGTAAACCTTTTTTGAGAGGAACTAGATGATGGCTGAACGCATGGAGTAACGTGTTCTTATCCGTTGCTTTCTGATATAATCTCGTAGCCAATATGCCACCTTTCTTATACACCATTGTGTCAAGGAAAGATATTTCCAATTCACTATAGCACAATGTGAATCTTATTTTAGATGGAATACTATTCAGATGTTCCAAAAAGGTGTTCAATTCAGTGGTGGTCCCATTCCATATGATGAAGATATCATCAATATAGCATAAGTACTTTTGTATGTGCTGTGCATATGGGGCATCGTGTAGGATATGGGTTTGTTCGTAAATGTCCATATATAAATTGGCATACATATATATATGAGACTGCTCCCCAGAGGCATTTCCTCTTCCCCTTTTTTAAGCCGGTGAGCTACCTTAATTAGGATCACCTGTGGCCTGTTTAACAAGTGGAGTTAACTCATCAGATACTGGAAAGCAGGCATAATGCATATTTCAGGTAAAGAAAAGTGCTAAAACCAAAAGTCCTGCACTGAAGTTGGAGAGTGGGAGAGGGAAATGTTCTTTGTCACAGAGCGGGTAGTGGATTTGTGCAATAGCCTCCCAGCAGAGGTGGTAGAGTTGAATACAATAAGGCAGTGGTGGGCAACATGATATACATCAAGGGCCGCAGGCATGGGCGTCCGCAGAATTTTTTTCAGGGGGGGGCATAATTTTAACGGCCAGTGCCGGGGGGAGACCAGGGGAGACATAGGGGGAGGACCAGGGGAGGCTGTGGGGGGCCAGAGGAGGTCCAATGGAGGCCGTGGGGGGCCAGGGGAGGTCCAGGAGAGGTCGTGGGGGGACCAGGGGAGGTCTTGGGGGGACTAGGGGAGGCCATGGGGGGACCAGGGGAGTTCGTGGGAGGACATGGGGAGGCCGTGGGGGGACCAGGGGAGGCTGTGGGGGGACCAGGGGAGCCCGTGGGGGGACCTCTGGAGGCCGTGGTCTGGACCTCTGGAGGCCATGGTGGGACCAGGGGAGGTCTTGGGGGGACCAGGAGAAGGCTTGGGGGGGACCAGGGGAGGTCATTGGGGGACCAGGGGAGGCTGTGGGGGGACCAGGAGAGGCCGTGGGGGGACCAGGGGAGGCCGTAGGGGGACCAGGGGAGGTATTGGGGGGACCAGGGGAGGTCTTGGGGGGACATGGGGAAGTCATGGGGGGACCAGGGGAGGCCATGGGGGGACCTCTGGAGGCCGTGGGGGGACCTCTGGAGGCCGTGGGGGACCTCTGGAGGCCGTGGGGTGACCAGGGGAGGCCGTGAGGGGATCACTGGAGGCGTGGGGGGGCCAGGGGAGGCAGTGGGGGGACCAGGGGAGGCCGTGGGTGGACCAGGGGAGGCCGTGGGGGGACCAGGGGAGACCAGTGAGGGGGCCAGGGGATAGGCATTGGAGGACATGGGACATTGCTTACCTGCTCTATGCTGAACAGAAGAAATGGCGGCTTCACAGCCCAGAGTCTGGCTGCGAGCCAAAAAAAAAATCGCGGCAAAGCGCCAGCCAATCAGGTTGGGGGGTGAGGGGGCGTCCTGCAGGGGAATTGTAGGGATCATCAGTGGGTACAATCTGGTTGCCAGGGGTGACTGGAAGGCCGTATGTGCACGAGGATATTTTTATTTTTTTGAGACTTCATTTTTTTTTTGACGGGCATGGCCAAGACTGCGAGTGATCCAGGGGGGGGGCAAACGCCCCCCCTTGCCCCCTCCTGCGGACGCCCATGGCCGCAGGTGTAACCTTTCAGCCCCTTAAAGGGCTGCACATAATCTAAAGCCATACAACCCTCCCTATAACTGCTCCTATCGCCCCAAATAACCGCTCCCTATAACTGCTCCCATTGCCCCACATAACCACTCCTGATAACTCCCTGTGTGCAGATCTTTCTGCTCCATCAATTACTGCTCTACCTGTAGCTCCTCCCAATGTCTGTAGCTCACTCCCTCTCATATGCTCCCGCAACCAGATGAAAGGAGGAAGGGCGGAAAGGACTGGAGAGAGATGAGGTTGGGGCCTCAGGGGAAGTCCCTGCCGCATGTTGCCCAGAAATGCAATAAGTAAATTTTTTTTTTAAAAGACCGGAAACAGACATAAGGCTATCTTTAACCCTTTGAGCATAGGAAAACTTATGTTATGTGAGTGCCACCGGTCTTCTGGAGCTTAACTACATGGACCGAATGGTGTAGCGATCACCTGGTCACCAGAAAGGCCCCCCAGAACATGAATGAAAGTGGAGTATACACTTCCCTTTCTGACCCCTTCCCGTAGCAGAGCATGGTGCACGTTCTACGGCCCGGACCTCTAGACGTTTAGGGTTTGTCACTGGGCACTCAAAGGGTTAATATGAACGAAAGACAAACATTAAATAGGGTCTACGTTTTCCCAACAGATAGGGAAATACGCGGGCTGGGTGGGCCAAGTGATATCCTGCCTTCCTATGGGGTCACAGGATATGCTGAAGGGAAACAGCTGGTGTAGCTGGTATTCTAAGTCTGCAATTAATAAAGATAAACCGGCGCCAAAATACAATAGAAATCTGACCAAATATAGTCCAATTCAAAGGGTTGGGATGAGTTCCATGGAAGTGTCCTCAATGTAATCTCAGACAAATACACATATAAGACCACAACATAAAAGAGAAGAAAAAAAGAGAAAAAAGATCATAGTGCAACTAAATACAAACAACAATTCACTGATATAGTATACAAATAAAGACAGCAGTTTAATATATGATTAAAATGTAAACATAAAAACAACAAACATATGTTGTTGGGCAGGGACACACTTATGAAGTGATGGCATCCAGTCGGGCTAAAACTGAAACCCTACTTACAGCAATGCTGAGTAATGTAGGTCTGTATTGCAGTCACACTAAACCCTCCGTGGCCTGGGTAGAAGATGTATCAGCTGAACCGTCAAAGAGCTGCTGCACCGCAGGGAAGCGCCACTCCTGTGGTACCACGCCGCCCGCTGCCTCACTAATCCTCAGACACGCGTCCGCTCGTAGATGGAGGAGCACCAGAGCTCAAGGCCGCCGAAGGCCTCACTGGGACCGTAACGCGGACCGGAGGTCTCGCGATACTGCGTGACGTCACCGCTGGGCATGAGGCCTCTGACGAAGTGACTGACGTCACGAAACGCGTAGGGTGGACTACTATTTTTTGGCAAGGACTATTTGGCTTCCCCTCCTGTTTATTTGCTTTCCCTTCCCCCCGTGACTTTGGCTGTCTGAGTGCCTGGCACTTGCGAGCTCTCCTCCTCTGTCCCGGCACACAGCGGTGACGTCACGCAGTATCGCGAGACCTCCGGTCCGCGTGACGGTCCCAGTGAGGCCTTCGGCGGCCTTGAGCTCTGGTGCTCCTCCATCTACGAGCGGACGCGTGTCTGAGGATTAGTGAGGCAGCGGGCGGCGTGGTACCACAGGAGTGGCGCTTCCCTGCGGTGCAGCAGCTCTTTGACGGTTCAGCTGATACATCTTCTACCCAGGCCACGGAGGGTTTAGTGTGACTGCAATACAGACCTACATTACTCAGCATTGCTGTAAGTAGGGTTTCAGTTTTAGCCCGACTGGATGCCATCACTTCATAAGTGTGTCCCTGCCCAACAACATATGTTTGTTGTTTTTATGTTTACATTTTAATCATATATTAAACTGCTGTCTTTATTTGTATACTATATCAGTGAATTGTTGTTTGTATTTAGTTGCACTATGATCTTTTTTCTCTTTTTTTCTTCTCTTTTATGTTGTGGTCTTATATGTGTGTTTGTCTGAGATTACATTGAGGACACTTCCATGGAACTCATCCCAGCCTTTGAATTGGATTATATTTGGTCAGATTTCTATTGTATTTTGGCGCCGGTTTATCTTTATTAATTGTGTATTTTTTGGTTTGTGTCACCCATTTTTCCTGGGAGCCTTTGCTTCTATATTTTTGAAGTGTATTTATATTTATTAGCTGTTTAATTGACACTAATTTTTGTAATTTTTGCATTAGCGCTGGTCTCACTGCCCTTTTCCTGGTATTCTAAGTCTGCCATGCTATGCTCATCATGGTATTAGATGTCAAGGTGGAAGAAGACGAACAGCCAGGAATGGGCCACAATGGTGTCCTACGGCTTAGCACCATCTATTGATTCTGGGCCATGGTTTCTACCTTCATTAACCCAGGCCGTGCTGTAAAAACATGTGTAATATGGCAGGCAGAAGCTTATAGGGCTCCATATTAAAGTGGATACAAAGTAAAGAGGGACACACTGTGCTCATTTGCATGTCATTACCCAGAATCCCTGGCTGCAGTGGAAACATTGTATGCTAAGAGATAATGGGGAAAGACAAAGTTGAGTAAGACACACAAGATCTTTAAAACCAATATGACAGCTTATACAACACCATAGTTAGCATTTCGTATGGCCAAACACTTTGGAATTGTTGCTGTGTATCATGCAAAAGTAATATGATTTATATTGATTGAAGACAGACCCTCATGGCTCGAAATTACCCTCACCATTGATTTTTCAACAATGTATTCTTGAATTAATATGCTACAATCGACTGGACAAATAAATACAGACATGTCAACTGTCAGTGATTTTCTGTTATTCACACAGAACCGATATGAAGTCTGTCCCACTGACCTTTTCTATATGTTTTAATAGAGTCTCGCTGATAAAATCAATAATCTTGCATTCAAATGAGATTTTTATGGGGGGAGTAGAACCCCCACATCTCACAAATCTTGGTCTTTGAGGGTTGACATATCTGCAAAGGAGTTGAGGCAGTATTGCTTCCTTCCCTTCCCTACCAGTTATAGTTGTATTTTCTATAACTGTAGTAAAGCATCAAATGAGTAAGGCCTTGGACATAGTACTGGTACAGGCACGCGAGTGCGTGACTTCACGCGCGCCTGTACTTGCCGAGATTCGTGGCCTGCAGGTTCAGCGAAGGGAAAGCGTTGCAGGAAACCAGACGGAGCCCAGAAGCACAAGGATTTGACACCTTGCTCTGGCAATGGCTGGGAATAAATGGCTGTTATGTAAAGGCCAGGAACATGTGCAGCCAAGTACATCATCCATCTTGGTTGAGAGCTTTGGCCATCCTGGCTGAGGGCAAAATTACCTCAAATGTCGGCCATCTTGGTAGAGCAAGGAGCTCAGGAATGAGTTAGTGTAGAGGAGGGACAGTGGGGCCTTACACACTGGGGCTAAATCCCCTTTCTGCCCTCTTGATGAGCATAAAGATTATTTTGAATGAACTCAAAGGCCCCTATGTAATATACTGAGGAGCATGGTAAGCACAAGTAATGCAACAACTGCATCACTTTCTATTCAAGTGTATACACCAGTATTTTTCAGCCGGGGTTCCTCGGAACCCTTGTTTTCCGTTGGCATCACTAAAGGTTCCCTGCAATTTTCAGGTGATTTGACATTTGGACAAAATACAGAAGAATTTACAATGCATCTTACATAGTTACATAGTTACATAGTAGATGAGGTTGAAAAAAGACGTATGTCCATCAAGTTCAACCTATGCTAAATTTAGACAACAGATACTTTATTCTATATCTATACTTACTTATTGATCCAGAGGAAGGCAAACAAAAAACCCCATTAAGGGGAAAAATTAATTCCTTCCTGACTCCAAGAATTGGCAGTCGGATTAATCCCTGGATCAACATCCTTCCCATGTATACTTATTTGGTATATCCCTGTATACCTTTCCCATCTAAAAAGATGTCCAACCTATTTTTGAACAAATCTATTGTATCTGCCATCACAGTCTCCATGGGTAATGAATTCCACATTTTAACTGCCCATACTGTAAAGAACCCTTTCCTTTGTTGCTGGTGAAATTTCCTTTCCTCCAACCTTAAGGGATGGCCCCGAGTCCTTTGTACTGCCCGTGGGATGAATAGTTCTTTTGAAAGCGCCTTGTATTGTCCCTGAATATATTTGTATATAGTTATCATATCCCCTCTTAGACGCCTCTTTTCTAATGTAAATAAATCTAATTTAGCTAGCCTCTCCTCATAAGTTAGAATGTCCATCCCCTTTATTAATTTGGTGGCTCTTCTCTGCACTCTCTAGTTCCATAATGTCTTTTCTAAGGATTGGTGCCCAAAATTGTACTCCATATTCAAGGTGTGGTCTTACTAATGCTTTGTAAAGGGGCATAATTATGTTTACTTCCCTTCCATCCATTGCCCGTTTGATGCAAGATAAGATCTTGTTTGCCTTTGCAGCTACTGCATGACATTGGGCACTATTGCGAAGCCTGCTGTCTACAAGCACTCCTAAATCCTTCTCCATCAAGGATTCCCCCAATATATCTCCATTTAATTTGTAAGTCGCCTTTTTATTCTTGCATCCCAAATGCATAACCTTACATTTATCTGTATTAAACCTCATTTGCCATTTACCTGCCCACGTTTCCAGTCTCTCCAAGTCCTTCTGAAGAGAAATTACATCCTGCTTTCTGATTTCAAACGCGCTATTAGAGAGGGTTGGGGTTCCTTACAATGCATCTGACCTCTTACACGCTATTAGAGAGGGTTGGGGTTCCTTATAATGGATTTGATCTCAAAAGCGCTATTAGAGAGGGTCGGGATTCTGCAGAATTTCACAATATAATTATAAGGTTCATTAACCCCAAAAATGTTGAAAACCACTGGTATAGACGTTGGTATATTTTAACTCCTACGATATCTCATTCCTCACTATAATATTGAATAGACGGCAAGTCTGAGAATCTAGGAGTCTCACATTTTTATGGACTCTTTTCCTCATTCATAAAAAGCATGCTAAACCTACAGATCACAGTACGACCCCTCACGTCAGCAGTGCATATACCTGTGTCTACTGGACACAGCATGTTTTCTTGCTTTCTAGCTTTCACTAAAGCTATGATAAATGGGAAAAGAGAAAACATAGCAAGAGAACTGCTGTAGAAGGGACACCATTGCCAGGCAAACACACATACTGTATTGGCAATGTTGACCAGTCAAGAACAAAAGTCTCATGTCCACAGTTGGGACCCAACTCTGGAAAGACAGTGGGCGCAGAAGAACCGTGATGTGTCAGAGCTGCTAATCACTACTTTGCTTCCCGAAGTTGTGCATTACAGTGCCTTGTGTAACGCAAGACTGTTGTGAGGCATGAAGATAGTCCTGACAAGTGACACTTTATTTGTTATTTCAACACACTGAAGTCTCTCTTCTTTCCTCTCTTTGGTTAGGGTTTGTGCTTGGCTAACACTCAAGATTTAATTTGCTAAACATGCATAACGGTTAATGGCCATTTTCAACCCTTTCTTTTTCACTTTTCTCTTTTATTACTTCAGTACTGTTCCAAAATCTCAGTGTTTGTCACAAAGTATTTCCTTAAGGCCATTGTTTGTCTCAATTAAATATTAGACACACGATGTTTCACACTGCTCACTGTAGATTTAACAATATTAAATATTTGTACTTTTCAAGTGTTAAATAACACAAATGAGTGCTACCTATGTACAGAGGTTAATCGTTTTAACAGTTGAATGATCATGTGATATAGTCACTAGAACATTCAAAGAAGTACATTTAGGGTGCACATCACAATAAACATTTTTAATTTTATCATAGCTTTAGTGAAAAAACCAAGGTGAATAAGTGAAAAATAAAATAATAATAAAATATTAAAATATTAAAACACGTTGAGCTCAACGTGTTTTAATATTTTATTATTATTTTATTTTTCACTTATTCACCTTGGTTTTTTCACTAAAGCTATGATAAAATTAAAAATGTTTATTGTGATGTGCACCCTAAATGTACTTCTTTGAATGCTCAATTAAATATTGTTGTACTGTACATGAAAAATTCAACAAAACAGTGTCGCAAATGTAAGAAATATAAAGAAAAAAAGAAATCGCATTTCTTTGTAAGACTTACTTGAAGTGGAACTGCACATTTAGAGGCAAAGTCATAGATCGACTAGAACGGAGTCTCCAAACCTGTCCTCAAGAGCCGCACACAGGCCAGCTTTTATGGATGTCCCTGTTTCAACACAGGTGGCTCAATCAGTGCCTCAGTGCTTGACTGGGCCACTGATTAAGCCACCTGTGCTGAAACAGGGATATCCATAAAAGCTGGCCTGTGTGCGGCTCTTGAGGACAGGTTTGGAGACCCCTGGACTAGAACTATATATAGGTTTAGGAAACAATTACAAAGGCAAAGATGCAACAATTCTAACTTCAGTGACTGAGATGGAATTAAAATCTATGAAACCAGCGGTGTGAGAAATGAGATAATCACTTTAAATGAGTTCTTTGATGAAATAGTGGTCCAACCTCCACAGTTAACGATGCATCGACTTCCATTCAGATGAATCAAATGGAATGAAAGTGAATGCATCTTTATCAGCACATTGTCTCACGTTCCACTACGGGGACATTTTCACTGAGCGCCTCTGGTAGGTATCACCCCCCAATCCTGCGTTAACTCCAATTTAATGGCAGTTCACTCAGTTTGGGGGTGTGATATCCCATATCTGTGCTTAGTGAATCCGTCCCTAAGGCTCTGACAATATTCAGGAAGAATGCAGAAAAAGGGCAGCACACTGCCAAAAAGCAGGAGGAGGCTCACAGATAAAATAAAGTGATTTATTCCATAAATGGATCAAACTTGAACCCTAGAGCAGCAACAGAAACACACCTACGCGCTTCCGGCTATATGCCCTTTATCAAGCATACGGCCCGAAACGCATAGGTGTGTTTCTGTTGCTGCTCTTGGGGTCAAGTTTAATCCATTTATGGAATAAATCACTTTATTTTATCTATGAGCCTCCTCCTGCTTTTTGGCAGTGTGCTGCCCTTTTTCTGCATTCTTCCTGTTCATCTTGCTTGGTGGATCAGCACGCCATTTGGAAACCACTATTGGACTGCACTGAAGGACCTTGGAATCAAACAGTGAGTTATTCCTGCGGGCTTATATTATGTCAGCTTTATATGGGACAATCTGTGTATTACATATGTGTGCCAGTGTCCCTTATCCCTGGCAAGGGATGCTGTACTAATACTTCAAGATAGAGTAGAGTGGTCCTTGCGGAGAAACATACAATACGTTTATAACTTCTAATGCACCGGTCAACCACACTCTAACAATATTCAGTATACTTCCCTGTGCTGAATAATATTTTATTTGAATGCAACCAAACTCTTATTCGCAGCTGAGAAAACAACTTCTCTGCACTGGAGAAGAGTTCACTTATTTTATATTAAATAAGGGCTTGTATGGAAAAGGGACATAATTTGGGGTGCATAATATTGGCTGTTGTAAGCAGGAAAAGTAGTCTTTTTACTGTCTATGTTAGCAGCAATACCAATCTGAAAACCCTGTACTGTTATTTTTTCTCTAAAGACGTTTTTTTGCACCCTTTCTATAAATAGAATGTTCAGAGAAACCAAATTGCCATTTATGAGCCAAGTTAATATCTTTTCACTCCACTATTCCTGCAAATTAAACGTATATTATTTATTAACCAACATTCATCATCCTGAGTTCTCAGGCCGCTGCAGATTTTATTCATACGTTTGTAAGTATCTCGTTGCAGTGGAGGCAATTTAAAACATTTTGCCAATATGATTTCTTAGCATTAAGGTTTGTTATTCATGGATAATTCAACTTGGGCTTAGAAAGGACTGGATTAGCAGATACTCAGAAATAAACAATTGCTCATGTATACACATTTGTGAATAAAATAGCTAAAGTATGTTTTTTACCCATTGATTTTTGTTGGGTAAAATCTGATTTACCGGAAATAATTTTGCTTTAAACAAAGACGTGATTCATCCATTCAATCCATTTCCAGTTAGTATTGTAGCACACTTCCTACAGCAAATAAAAGTACTGTACCATGTTGTGAGCACAGTCACAAGTCTCAGACAGGTCTGCAACCCTGCCTTTCTCCAATACCTCTTACCATACAATGCTTCCGGTGGAGCAAGGGATTCTGGGTAATAACATACATTTGAGCACTCGCTGTGTTCATTTTAACATGGACCCCTATAAGCGTATGCCTGGCGTATTACACAGCACAGCCTGGGTTAATAAAGTGGTGTCTATAGTTGGTGGAGCACAAATCAATATCTGAGTGAAACCGCTTCTAAAAAAGCCTTGGTAATTTAATAAGACAGATGTTACTTATTCCTTCTCATTGCAAGAAAACTTCCGCATACCTCCCCCCAGCTCGCTAGCGCTGCCAGCTGTTGTAGCGCAAAAGCCGGCAGTGCTAGTAAGCAGGAGGTTGGTGTGTGGGAGTTTTCTTGCAATGACAAGGTCTCACAGTAGTGACTCCTGAGGAAGCCATCACGGTGTAATACGTTGAGTCTGCAATCTGAATTTGTGGAGACCATTTTGGTTGGGGAGGTGGAGGTGTCGGAGCTGAGCAGAGGGTGCACATACTAGATGTAACATCCGCCAGATGTGACGTTAGGCACTGGAAGGGAATAGAAATCAGGGCCTCCTGACCTGGGAAATGCCATCGCTGCACGCCGCCGATATCAGCTGCGACCGAGGCCCTGCTGTGCAATACATGCCCGTATTGCTCTTGCAAAACACGATTGGGATTGCCTTTTCTTTCTTTAAGAGACTCACAGAAGACTACAAGAAGGGATGCCTGATACAGAGTTATTTCTGTTCCCGCATTTATTTTGTATATTGCTTTGCCCTGCACCAGCTATAGACGCTTCACTTCTTAAACTCAGGCTGTGCTGAAAAAGCTGTGTAATATGGCTAGGGCCGCCGACAGGAGGGGACAGCCAGGACTGCTATCCTTGGTCTGGCCAGGCAAGGGGCCTGGCCTCCCTGCCGGCAACTCTGCAGTGCTCTCTCTGTAGGCAAGTCGGGCCCTCCATTTTCCTGGCTGCCGCCCCCCTCCCTTCCCACCTGCAGGACCCCACCTTCCCTCAGCACTGCCCATCTGTCCCTCCCTTAGGCCCCACAGGCCTTCTGTGCACTGGCCATGCTGCTCCAGCAGGCCCACCAAAGGGCACCTGGTAAGTCCCCACCCCCCTGTGTGTCTGTCTGTATTTGGCGAGGGGGGACCTACTGTATGATGTGTGTGTGTCTGTATTTGGGGAGGGGGCCCTATTGTGTGTGTGTGTCTGTATTTGGGGAGGGGGCCCTATTGTGTGTGTCTGTCTGTATTTGGAGAGGGGGACCCTATTGTGTGTGTGTCTGTATTTGGGGAGTAGTGCCTATTGTGTGTGTGTGTGTGTGTGTGTGTGTATTTGGGGAGGCGGGCCCTATTGTATGTTTGGGTGTCTGTATTTGGGGAGGGGTAATACAAGAAAGGGTATAAATGGCACACCACTGTTTGAAAAAATAAATTGCCAAAGTTTTCACTTTTGGGGCTTACAGTACCTGCTGATCCCGGCGTCCCAAAGCTGGATCCTAGATAATAGCAATAAACAAAAAAATAGAAGGAGCACACAAAAGGTTTTGGTAGTGTCAAAAGATTTCCAAGTGGATTAATACATTAGAGCGTAACAAGGTAACGTTTCTGGACAAAGATTCCCTTCCTCAGACTAAACACATCATAAGTAATAAGCAACCAACATCTATATATACCCCCATAAGGTAAAGTATTTACCTACCCCCAGCAACACCTGTAGTGCAGGGCTGCAGCCATTCTGCAGCCTGATTGGGCCCGGCGTCTGATATCACCATGCGGCATCGCGTCATGACGCACGTGATGTCACGACGCGAAGACGTCACTCCCCCAAGCAACAGCCCAAACAAGGGCACAGAAGATGGCTGTGTCCCAACAGCCTAGAAAGGCCTGCCCACAGTAACTGACAGCGTCACGGCGCACGTGACGTCATGACGTTGCCACGCACCGACGTCATGTTGCTAGGCAACAAAAAGTAACAAGATCAAAACAGAGGAACTAATGAGAACTTGATAAGCGGGACTGCTAAGCAGGGAGGGGAAGGGGAGGAGAGCAGATAAGTCTGCCTACACAGAGTAAAGGGTGAAGCCTAAGGCTGGAGCCTGGAGGCAATGTATAATGTTGTTTATAGTCCTTTTTGCTGTGAAGTCCATAAGGAATAGAGCTGAAAATAAAATCAAATAGAACTTTGTTAAATCATAATGCCAATACATATTAGATTACTGTATTTAATCTTAATAAATCATGTGTAACGAGATAGACAGCCCACAGGGGAGAGATAACCAAATGCATAAGCGCACAATCACAAAGTATTAAAATAACCGGGAGTGCTGTATCTAATGGTGGCAATATGATATTAGTATAGGACAGCAGTATAAAGGCACACAGATATATCGTAAAGAATTAATGCAAGACCCTTAGCAGTCCTGGCCCTTTTTTGGGGGACTAGTGCCAACAACCACGACCCTGTATTGGCCATCCGCAAAGAATTGGGTCTGCATAGGAGGCTGACCCCCTTTTTTTTTTTTTGTAACAATTTTTTTATTGGTCACAGTTACAGATAAATTTACATACAGTAGTGTCGTGGGCCCACAACATTTGTGCTCATTATTTCCAGAGAAGGACCAATAACAGTTTTCCTTTTTCAGTAGGAAATAGAGTACGGGGAAGAGGAGGGGGAGGGAGAAGACAAACATGGGAGGGGGGGAGGAAAGAGGGGGGGGGTATGTGGGCTTGCCCAGAGGTGTCCCGGTGTAGCTCTCCAATTGTTTGTGGGTGGCTGCTAGACCTAGGTGCTTTGACTTTTTGGGGGTTTATCTCTCGATCCAGGGGACCCATGTGTTCCAGAACTGGGGCATTTTCTTTTGGAGCATGGCCGTAAGTTTCTCCATAGTCATGACCTCGTTAACCCTTCTCACTACTGTGGTTCTCGAGGGGGCCTTAATCTGTTTCCAGGCTGCCGCTATAGAGCATCTGGCCGCTGTCAGCATGGCCCTGATCAGCCGGGACATTGGTGGGGGGAGGTCATCTATGGGTCTGCTCAGCACCATGGTCAGGGGGTCCAGGGGGAGAGGGATTCCAGTGATCTCGTAGATAAGTGTCTGGATCTTGGTCCAGAACTTCTGGATCTCCGGACATGACCACCAAATGTGGGCCATGTCTCCCTTTTGACCACATCCCCTCCAGCACAGGTCCGGTGTGCCGGGGTAGACCTAGCTCAGCCTAGCCGGGGTCAGGTACCACTGGAATATAATTTTATAGATGTTTTCTTTTATCGTCGTACAAATTGAGGTTTTAGGGGCTTGCTCCCAAATGTCCTCCCAGTCTTCCAGGTCTATTGGGAGACCTAGTTCGTCCGACCATTTTTGCATATATCGGTGCTTCGGGGGGTCTTATGTCAGTTCCGTGCTTTTGCATATCTGTGATATCAGGCCTCTCTGGTATATGTCTTTGAGTCATAGGGTTTCAAATCGGGTCAGCGGGGGGAATTTGGAGGTTTGAGACAGTGAGTGTAGGAAGTGCCTAAGTTTTAAATATTTAAATAGATGAAGGTCTTGGGTCTGGAATTTGTTCTTTAATGCCTGAAAAGTTAGGATCTCTCTCTTCTGCAGTAGATCGGCAACCATCCTAATATTGTGACCCTGGAATTGGTCGAATTGTCTTGTGGAACACCCTGGCGGAAAGTTGGGGTTCCCAAAGAGTGGGGTGAGCTGGGAGGGAGAAGCTAGCAGACCATACATCCCTTTGCTTTTGAGCCATGCGTCCCACGTGCATCTCATTGCTCCGAGGCCAAACCTCTGTGGCCCACTCCCTCTCCCTCCTGTGGTCCAAAGTGCCACTTGGATGGAGTGAGGCTGTGCGTAATGTGACTCTATTGCGAGCCAACAGGCCGAGGCTGGGTCGCAATTCCAAACTACAGCCTGCTTCAATTGTGCTGCGAGGTAATATCTGACTAAGTCGGGGACCCACATGCCTCCTCTTGCTCTTGAGGAGAGCATCACTGACCTTGGAACCCTAGGTCTCTTATCGTTCCAAATGAATTGGAGCATTAATGACTGGATGTTCTTTAGAGCCGGGCGTGGAACTACGATGGGGAGGGTTTGGAACAAATATAGTAACCGTGGGAGGACGTTCATTTTTATGGACACTATCATTCCAAACCAGGAAATTTGGTGTATTTTCCACGTCTCCAAGTCCTTTTTAATCTGGTCAAATAAGGGGGGGTAATTGTGTTGATAAAGGGAGTTATACGAGTTTGAAATTTTGACCCCCAGATATTTTATATAGGTGGAGCTCCACTTGTATTTGTAGTGGGCTTGGATAAGTTTCCACGTCTGGGGAGGGAGGGAGATATTTAGGGCTTCCGATTTGTCTATGTTGACCTTATAGTCAGAGACCTGCCCAAATTGAGTCAGATGCCTTTGAAGGCTAGGAAGGGAGGAAAGGGGGTCATCGAGGGTCAGAATCGTCCGCGAATAGGGAAATTTTGTATTCTCGGTCTGCAATTTGGATCCCCTTGATACTTTTTTCGGCTCTAATTTTGGCAGCTAGAGGTTCAATGGTTAGGGCAAATAACAAGGGGGAAAGCGGGCAGCCCTGTCTGGTCCCGTTCCTGATTTTTATTGGATCCGAGAATCCGCCTGATAGTTTGACATACGCTGTTGGGTTTTGATAGAGGGCTCTCACTCCCTCTAGGAAAGGGCCACTGAAGCCGAACCTCAGCATTGTTTGGTCTAAAAAAGACCATTTGATTCTGTTGAACGCTTTTTCAGCGTCGAGGCTCAGAATCATTGCTTTGGATCCGGTGAGATGCACGTGGTCTATTATATCCACAATTTTGCGGGTGTTGTCGGAGGCCTGTCTTCCTGACACAAAACCTACTTGATCTATGTGTATGAGTCTAGGGAGAATTGGATTTAGCCTGTTTGCCAAGATCTTACTGTAGATTTTGAGATCGGTATTTAACAGGGAGATTGGCCTGTAGTTACCGCAGAGGAGCGGGTATCTACCCTCCTTAAGGATTATAGCCAGATTTGCCGCTGTAATCGTAGCGGGGATTGGTTCCCCTTGGAGGAAGGAGTTGTACATATCTAATAGGTATGGGGAGAGGATTGGCATAAACATTTTATAATAAGAGTTCGAGAAACCGTCTGGGCCCAGGGTTTTGGCTAATTTGAGTGATTTAATGGCTTCAGATAGTTCCTCTTGGGAGACATTTTTATTTAACTTCTCTACCTCTTCCTGGGATAGGGTGGGCAGGTTACATTGCTCTAGGTATTGTGAGATAGTATTAAGGCTAACCGGGTCCTGGGTTGGGGGGCGAATGTTGTTAGGTCCGAGTAAAAGTCTGCAAATTCCTGTGCTATCTCTTTTACTATGTATGTGGTCTGTCCGTTTCGTGTCTGTATGCGGGCTATCTGAGATTTGACTCTCGTGCCCCTGAGTTTTGAGGCTAGAAGCCTGTCAGCTTTATTGCCTTTATCGAAGAATTTTTGCTTCGACCACCTTAGTGCCTTCTCTACTTCCTCGAGTTGAGTCTGTTTGAGGGCAGATCTAGCTAGATTTAGTTGTTTAAGCGTTTTTTTAGATGCCGTAGTTTTATGCTGCTTTTCTAGCTTGGTGATCTTGTCTAAGATCTCTTTTTGGAGCTTAAGTTTAATTTTCTTTTTGTGTGATGCGATTGAAATCAGGTCTCCTCTGATGGAGGCTTTATGGGCCTCCCAGAGCATGGCTGGGGCGGAGACTGAACCTGCATTAATTTGAAAGAACATTGATAGCTTTTGGCGGAGTACCATTTCTGTGTCAGGGCAGTTTAACATGGAATCATTTAATTTCCATCTGTATTGGGTGTTTTTCACAAAGGGTATGGATAGGGTAAGTTCAATTGGTGCATGGTCGGACCAGGTGATTGGGCCTATGTTTGACCGGGAGGACGCCTGGAAGATGTTGCTAGTACCTAGAAAATAGTCGATCCTCGAGTAGGACTGATGAGGGGTGGAGAAGAAGGTATAGTCCCTCTGACCCTGGTGCTAAGGCCTCCATATATCCACTAGTGAGTATTCCTCCATGATGTCATGGGGGGGGGGGGGAATGGGCGGGTCGGGGGGGGAATGAGGGGAGGAAAGGGTTGTGGTGGGGGGGGAATGAGGGTTAGTGGAGGGGGGTCTTGGCTGAGTTCTAGGCGGCAGTGTGCTGGGGGGTCTGTTGCTGATTGTCTCTGCGTTTCTCCACTGGGAATGCTGTGCTACGGCGCCAGTTGCCGAGATTGGAGGTAGCAGGAACATCAGGTAGATGGGTGGACTTGGCCTCTCTTCGGGGGGGGGGTTCCCCCTGGTTGTCCCCCTCAAGTCCTCGGCAGGTCTGTCATGGCAGTATGGGCTTTAGGCAGGTTTCGGTGGGGAGCTGGCGCTCCTGACCCATAGCGGGAGGTGAGGTTAGTTGGCTCTAGTGTTGCTTCTGGCTCGCCAGCCGTTCCGAAGCACGGGGGGTCTCAGAGGAGGCGGGTTTGTTGGCCGCTCTTGGGGGAGGCTGTTGGGTTTGTGGAGGGGGTATTCCTAGAGCCTTAAGGAAGTCCTGGATATCCTCTGGGTCCACAATGGTTAGAAAGCGTCCATTTCGGGGGACCACCAGTTTGAAGGGGAATCCCCATCTATAGCGGATGCCTTGAGCCCTCAGTATAGTAGTTAAGGGTTTCATGTCTTTGCGCTTGTTGATTGTGAAAGCGGACAGGTCAGCAAAGATCTGCAGGGTGTCTTCTCCTATTTGGATGTCACCCACCCCTCTGCTAGCCGCCATGATTCGCTCCTTTGCGGTATAGGTATGCATTTTGACTATGATGTCTCTGTGGCGGTTGGGGTCTGGGGATTTGGGACCCAGGGCACGATGGGCGCGATCCATAAGTAGCTCATGCTCCTGCAGATCCGGGATCAGCTTCAGGAAAATCTTTTTCAGGTATGCATGTATGGCGTCCGGCAGGATTGTTTCTGGCACATTTCTGATGCGGATGGCTACGTCGGATCTGAGGCCTTCTATGGCTGAAGCCAAGTCTTCTTGGAACCCTCGCCTGATTTTATTAAATAGAGCCTCAAAGAAATCTTTGTGCAGTCCGTGTTCGGGCAGTTCAAATTGGGTCTGCTCCGCACTTGTCCCGGCGTGGTCGGGGTCCGCGACTACCTTTTGATACTTGGCGGTCGGCTCCATCTTGCGTTGCGCGGGTGCAAAGAACTTAGTGACCGTATTTTGGGTCCGCTTGTTCTTTGGCAGCATTGCACCTTCTTTGGGGGGTGTCTCTGAAAGTCTGATAGTCCCCTCTTTATTATTTTTATTCCCTTTTATTTTAGGGGGGGGAGATGTGGGAGTGTTGTGGAACTTCTGGGGTGTTTCTGGAGCTGCTGAGTATTTATTTATTTGGCTCAATGCTGTGTTGCTGGGGAGGTAGGGGGTTGTGGCACACTGAGGCTCAGGCAGCAGTTGGAAGTTGGTGGTTAGGGCATGCAGCCGTGTTTCTCTTTAAGGGGAGCTGGTGTCTCAGTGGAGTGTTCCTTTAAGATGGCCGCTTCCTCTCCTACCGCCACGTGGTGGGTCTCGCAGTCAGTTCCTGCAGTCAGGGGGTACTCTCCCCTGCCGGGATCGCCTGATGGGGGTATGTATATTTATTTAATTTATTCTGGGGGGGGAGGGACAAGCGGGGACTGGGACCGCAGCGGAGAGATGCTGATGCTGCTCCGGCTTCCCCCTCATGGCCGCGGGAGGCCGCCGCTGGCACACTTCAAGGGCAGCTCGCGCAGGGGGGATCCCCAAGCCCCGCAGTTAGAGCGGACCCCGCGGGACACTTGGAGCTTAGCCTCACCGCCTCTCCTACCTCCCGCACGCTCCTCCAGGCGATTCCGCTGACTTTTGGTGTGAGTGAGGGACTCAGGGGGAGACTTCCACCGGGGGTCGGGGCTCACAGGAGGCCTCCCAGAGCGCCGGCAACCCCTCTCCGAAGCGAACCGCGGTAAGAGGCCACTCTTTTGCCGAGATGATCTTTGGGGTTCAGGTCTGCTAGGTTTATTGGGGGATTTGTTTATTTAAATGCTAAAGCTTAAGTTATTCGTTGGAGGGGCCCTGGAGCAAGTCTCTCAGACAGCCATTCCTCTTGACGTCACAGGAAGTCTCCCCCTTTTTTTTTAAATAAACCAATGGAGTTCTAGTCGTTTGTTCAAACCCCTGGGGGCTACTGTATCAAGTGTATGGGTCCACTTTGCCTCTTTTTGCAAGAGAATTCTCTCTGTCCCCTCCTCTACAAAGGGATTTCACATGATTGATTATTTGGTACCGTAACTGCGATGGGTTATGTCCTCTTTCTCTGAAATGTCGTGTCACTGATGTATCAGATAGCGGGTTTCTAATATTGCTCTTATGTTGTGATATGCGTTCCTTCAATGAATTAATAGTTTTACCCACATAAACCATCCCGCAGGGGCACTTTAGCAGATACACAATATAGGAACTTAGACACGTGTAAAAGTCATTGGGTTTGTATTGCCTCCCAGTATGGGGGTGGCTGAAATGCTCGCCCCTTATTGTCGTATTACAATGGATACAACTTCTACAAGGGAAGGTTCCATATTGGGGTTTCGTTAGAAAAGTTTGTTGTGTGTTTTTTTTTTTTTTTAACTTAAAGATTTTTATTGGGTTTCACAACAGGTACATTATGCCACATCCCATGGTAAAACAATTTGAAACCCCCCGAGGTTTACCCTTTTCACTGTCACTATCGAGGGTAAAATCACTCAAAAGCAACAAGGGACTAACAACATACACTCACAAGACTAGACAAACCTGACTCACCGGACCGAAGACTAAACAACAGAGGGAAAAAACAACAAGGAGGGGAAAGGAGGGGGGGGGGGGGAGAGGGAATGGACTGCCACCATGTTCTTCGGTAGTGGAAGATCTGCTGTCAGTCCGTATTGCGCCCTTCTTTGTGGCACCTGACGACTCCTCCTCTTGGTTCTAGTTTTAATAGTCGGGGGGGATCCTACCTGTCACGTGCCTATGTTATAGTATGTTCCGCTCCGTCACCAGAGAACGCACTTGTGTTTATTATTGCAAAATTGTGCTGGCATCTACCTCGGGGATGTCGGATTGGGTAAGCCACGGCTCCCATACTTTTAAGAAATTTCGTCCAGAGTCGTTGACCCAGCTAGTCAACTGTTCCATCTGGCAAACTTGCCACAATCTGTTTTGGATTTTAGGGATGACTGGTAGATCTTGCTGTATCCACAATGCTGCGATCTCGCACCGAGAGGCTGTGGCCATATGTGCCACCAATTTGTGTGCCGTTTTCGGCAACCCCTGGGCCCGCCTGCCCAGTAAGAACAGCCACGGGTCCAGGGGGACCTCTAAATCGAGGATACTTTGTGCCCATTCTCTAGTGCTCTCCCAAATCGGGAGTACCTTCGGGCAGGACCACAGCATGTGGACTAGGTCTGCTGTTTCCCCGCACTGTTTTGGGCAGAGCGGGGAATAACCGCCGACGAATTTGGATAAACGTAGTGGGGTGTGATACCAGCGCATCATGACCTTATATGCGTTCTCTTTTAACGTTGAGCATATGGAGCTTTTGGCCGCCGCCTGTAAGATCCACTCCCAGTCTTTGTCCTCTAAAGTCTCCCCTAGGTCTGTCTCCCATTTAGTCATGTAGTTCAGTTTGTCGGTGTCCTGTCCACTTGGGCAGATCACTTCCCGGTATAATCTAGAGGTAAGTCCCCGTGTGTCCGTGGCTCTAGAACACAGCTGCTCGAAATTGGTCCTGGCTGGTCTAATTGGAAATTCATTATAGAATGCTCTTATCTGGAGGTAGCGGAATAATTCAGTGTTTGGAAGGCCTTTTTCTGATTTGACATGTTCAAATGTTTTAATATATTGAGGCCCCTCCAGATTTATTAACCGCTTATATCCCGACTGTATCCAAATTTTGAAGTGCCGCTCTCCGGCCATCCCCGGGGCGAAATCTGGGTTATCGAATAGCGGGGTCATTAAGGAGTGTTTTGTCGTTAATCTATGTTTAAATTTGGAACTCCTCCACACCGCCAGAGAGTTCACCATGGTACGTAGCAGCATCCCCACCGTGTTGTCGCAGCGTTTTGGCAGCCAAATTAAATTATACAACTCAATTGGAGCACAGCAGGTTTTCTCCAGTGCCACCCTTCTCCGCAAGGACGGGTTAAGGTGCCACTGGACAATCTGACCTAATCTTGCTGCTTTGTAATATGCCATCAAGCAAGGTACCGCTAGTCCTCCTCTAATCGTGGGTCTGGTTAGTATACTCTTAGCAATTCTTGGACTCTTCTTGTGCCAAATGAATTTCATGATCTTTGACTGTAAGGCGAGGATATCTGCCCGCACCAATGGTATTGGCAGGGCCTGGAACAGGTAAAGCACCCTTGGCAGGAGATTCATCTTAATGCTATGAATTCATCCAAACCAAGAAATTCCAAACCCCGCCCACACCCTCAGATCCTCTCTTAAAGCTTGGAATAATTTGGGATAATTAGCTTTGTATAATGAGTCATATGTCTTGGTAATTTGGATACCTAAGTACTTGATTGAGGAGACTTGCCATTTAAAATTAAAATTTAGTTCGATTAATTTCTCCATTGGGCGCGGGAGACTAATATTTAGGGCTTCAGACTTTGTCTGGTTAATTTTAAACCCGGAGATGAGGCTAAACGCTCCCAGAATCTCAAAGACATTGGGCAGGGAAGTGAGCGGCCTCGACAGGGTCAGTATAACGTCATCAGCGTATAATGCCACTTTGTGGGATTGGTCCCCTACGTCTATCCCTGTTATATCTGGGCTTAGGCGAATATGAGCCGCCAGGGGTTCTATACATAATGCAAACAGCAGAGGGGACAGGGGGCACCCCTGTCGCGTCCCGCTACAGATGTTAAATTGCTCCGATGGGAAGCCCTGGTGGCGCACCCTAGCTGTGGGGCCTTTATACAGGGCTAAGATAGCTTCTAGGAGGCGTCCCTCGAACCCAAACGCTCCTAGTACTGCCCTCAGATAGGACCAATCGATCCTATCGAAGGCCTTCTCAGCATCCAGACTCAACAGCATAGACGGGATATTCTTTTTATTGGCCAGATCGATCAAATCTATGATCCGTCTTGTGTTGTCTGCCGCCTGCCTTCCTCCAATAAATCCCACCTGATCCGGGTGGATTAGCCCAGGCAGGACAATGCCCACCCTGTTAGCTAGCAGTTTAGAAAATATTTTCACATCGGAATTGATCAGGGATATGGGCCGGTAGCTCTTACAGTCCACCGGGTCCTTGCCTGGCTTGTGGATCAGGGAGATTGAGGCCTGGAGCATCTGGGATGGAAAGGCGCCCCCCGCTAAGATCTCGTTAAATAATTTTAAAAGTTGTGGCGCTAATATTTTAAGGTATTTTTTGTAATATAAATTTGAAAAACCATCTGGTCCCGGAGCTTTAGCTGGCTTAAGGGCCTTTATAACCTCTGATAGTTCTTCGAACGTAAAGTCGCCCTGTAGTGCCTCCCTTTCTGCCCTGCTCAATTTGGGAAGGCGCGCCTCTTTTAGGAATTTCTGGGTTTTTTCTTCTATTTTCTGTGTGTGGCTGACCTTATCTCCATCATAGAGAACTTCATAGAATTTTTTTAATTCCTCGACAATTCTTCTAGGATCGGAGGTAAGGTCCCCCCCCTTGGTGCGGATAGAGGAAATACTATAATTAGGGAGTTTGTTACGCAATTTATTGGCAAGTAAGGTATCTGGCTTGTTGGCTTTGTCGTAAAACTTACGCTTGGACCAGGCCAACTCCCTCTCGGCTCTGGAGTTTAGCAACAAATTGAGTTTAGTTTGGTGTCAGAGAGTTCCTTTAGGGTAGCGCTCTGTTTATTGAGACTATGACATGCGGAGAGGTGTGCTAGTCTCCCTCACAGATCTTTTATCTGGGACTCCTTAGCTCGTTTGGTTTGTGCTGCTAAATTCATTAGAAGTCCCCTCATGGTCGCCTTATGGGCCTCCCAGAGTGTAGAGTGGGAAGATACACTCCCCGTATTGATATCAAAATATTCCTTGAATTTATCTCCTATCGCCCGCTCCGATATTGGGTTTTTTAACAGCAGCTCATTTAATTTCCAGTTCGCCCCTGGTCTGTCCAGCAGCTGCAAAGCACACCGCAGCTCAATTGGTGCGTGGTCCGAGCATGAAATATCATGGATCCCAGTATGGGAGACCATGGAAACCGCTTTATTAGAGACCAGGAAGTAATCTATCCTACTGTATCTGTTGTGGGGGTGTGAGTAAAAAGTGTATGCTCTCTCCGTGGGGTGTTTTTCCCTCCAAATGTCAAGTAATTGACAATCGTGCAGCCCTTGAAGTATGGTTAGTACGTCATGTTTCTGTGGAAAGTTAGTCCCCGTGCATCTGTCCAAGTCTGGGTCTAGGGTGCGGTTCATGTCTCCAGCAAGGAATATACAACCTATTGCCACCTTGTGTAGTTTATCAAAGAATGACGTAAAGAATTGCGGGGCCTGTTCGCAGGGGGCATATATTGAGCTTAATGTGACCTCTTTGTTGTTAATTGTGCCTGTGACTATAACATATCGTCCGTACGTATCTTTATATGATTTAACCACTTGGAAGGACACTCTACGGTGCACTAATATAGCCACCCCCCTTTTCTTTACTGTCGCAGAGGACATAAAAACGGTCCGATAGTGTCTGTCCAGGTATTTGGGGTGATTAGATTTGGAGAAGTGTGTTTCCTGGACAAACACTATATCTGCCCTTCTACGGATATAGTTCCGGAAGGCAATTCTACGCTGTATTGGGTTGTTAAATCCCTTGACATTATGGGAGATAAGGATCAGATCGTTACTCATCTTGGGGTTGGATTGAACCTGCGACATGGGGCAGTAGTGTTGTGTGCTTCGCCAATAACCTTGACCGGAGTAAGGCAGTCTCCATCCTGTTGCGCTCATGATGATCCTTGGATGGTGGGTCCTGTGGGTTGGGGGGAAACAACAGGGAAACATGGGGGATGACACACATAAAACAGTAAACATTTAATGTCCTCCGAGCTGTGGCCCTGCCAACTTGGCTCAGAGTCCAATGCCTTTGGGGACTGGGCACCCGCCCCGGAACTCCCTCTGATGTCACTTCGCCTCTTAATCCCCCTCCCACCCAAAGGACTTCGCTGGGACTACCCCCTCCCAGCCCCTGGCCCATGCGGACTGCAGAGCAGGCCGAGATCCCTCAGCTCCCACCCCGCTCCTCTAACAACAAACTAACTATAACCTTCATATCTTATTCCTATTAACTCCTATGTTCGATGCTAACCCAGGCATCTGTTTCTGCCGCTTTAATCCCTAATCTATGATCCCCTATTCGGTTGGGTGGCCTTTGCCCCTTACTCTCTTCCCAGAATACCCTCTGTGGTGCACTCTCCCTCTATGCCTTATAGTGTCTCATCTTCCAACTTGCTTGACCCTCTCAACCTGCTTAACCTGCTTATCTCGCTTCTACTTGCTATTGCTTACCTTCCTCCTTCCGTAACGTTCTCTCTCCTATATGGACACCTGCTTTTGCCTTCTTCTCTCACCTCCTCCACTTCCCTTGCCCTCCTCCATCCTACCTCTCTCCTTCCCTCTGCTTCCCATCTTCTTCCAGCTACTGACACGTCCCTTACGCCCTCCCCTTACTTACTTTCTTCTACCTTCCTAATCCTTCAGTTTACCTCCTCTTATCCCGCTTAGACCCACCGTCCTATGGGTAACCCCCCCTACATCTTTCCTCAGCCCTGGTTGCTGTCCACCAACTTGTAAGCTCTCTGTATTTTGTTTAATTTATTGCCCCACTACCCTCCTCCGAAGGCCTCTCCACCCGATTCCCTTTCTAGAGTGTGGGGATAGTGTCTCTTTTCCTCCGTCGCTGTTCACTGCTGCCTCTCCGTCTGTAGCTGTAGCGCTTGAGTAAATTCAAATCTCCCGCTGGTCAGGGCCTCTCGTGTGGTGCGCGTCACTGCCTCGCGACAACTGGATCTCCTCCTTGCCCCCTGCAAGATGGCCGCCCACGCCCTTCCGGTTTCAGCGCCCGAGCATCCGGCCGCCGCCATTTTGGGAGCGTCTTTCGACCTGGACGGATGTGTGCGTGCTCTCTGCCTGGCTGATGGCGGTTTCCTGCTCCTGCATTCCAGACTGGATGCTTCTCCTACCTCGTGTACGTCGCCATCTTTGGGCCTTCATCTGTTATCTCCCAGGTAAGTGCATAGTCTCTTACAGATAGGCAAACAAGGATTTTTTCCCACCGGAGGGGATCTTGATGCGGATTCTTCTTCAACAACGGGAATACAAGCCTGTAACATTTTACCAGGCAACTTTAACTTTAACTGGAAACTGGGAAACATGGTTCCCTTACAACGTGGGATGTAATGAACGATATCCTTGCTGGAATTCAGCTTTTGGTGCGTGGGGATCGGGGAGATTGTCCCGCCGTTGCCCAGCTGGGGCCCGGGGTCTCTTCCACCTCCTCCGGTGCCACTGGTGCCCCCTTAAGCCCCAGCTTGTGAAGGAAAGCCTCTCCCTCTCCGATCTCCCTCATGTAGTGGGCTCTGCCATTTTTGCTGACGGACAGCCCGAATGGAAAAGTCCATCTATATTGCACGCTGTGGTCCCTTAGCACTTTAGTGATTGGGGTAAGGGCCCTGCGTCGCAACAAGGTCATGGGGGACAGGTCTTGGAAAATAAGTAGTTTTACCCCCTCGAATTCCACCGACGGTGTTTCTCGATACCTGTGTAGGATGGCCTCCCTGGTTTTATAGTAATGCAGGCGTGCTATGATGTCGCGCGGCTGCTCAGACTGCATAGGCCTCGTTCTCAGGGCCCTGTGGCAACGGTCCATTTCTAGTCTCTCTTTGGGGATGTCCGGCAGCAGCTCGCCCAGCTATCTCAGAACGAATTCCTCGCACTCCCCTGCATCTTCAGGGACCCCCCGAATCCTGATATTATTCCGCCGCTCGCGGTTTTCGGCGTCCTCTTGCTTCTCTTTTAGGTCAGTGATTTGGATCTGCATCTCCGCTGCTTTTTTTGTGTTGCGTTTGGCGGCCGTGGAGGTTATATCTAACTGGGTCTCCACATGTCCCGTGCGCTCCCCCAGACTCCCGATCTCCCTCCCCATCTCTTTTATTTCTGCCTGAAGGAGATTTTTAAGATCTGTGTAAAGGCGATTAAAATCGCAAAGCCGCACTGGTTGGTATTCTGGGTTGTCTCCGTCCTCCCTCTCTCCTTCCCGTTCTGAATCAGAGCCCTGATTAAAACTCGGCGCCATTACTGCCTCAGCCGCGCTGTTTCTCGTGCTGGGGAAATATTGTGGGAGCCCCTTTGATTTCGGGGTTTTGGCTTGTCGCTTCGCCATCCCGACAGTTTGGCAGATTCTTAGGAGTTAAATTCCCGATTTTTAACTTACAATAAAGGTTGATTTATTTCATTAGATTACGAGCGGGGCACAGAGCAATGGGATCACGCATCCATTCTCTCTGCCCTCGCGCATGCGCCTCTCTGTTGTGTGTTTTTTAATAGATCAGCTTTGACCACTATATCCCTAATGTTGCGAGGCCTTTTGTATGCAAAAATAGGAGGGTCTTTGAAAAGGTGGCAAATAGTGAAGTCACCTTGTAATAAGTGCCAATGCTTTGTCACTGCCTTCTTAATTTTGTTCGACGCTATACTATATGTGGGCCCTTTGTGACACTACCAAAACCTTTTGTGTGCTCCTTCTATTTTTTTGTTTATTGCTATTTGGGGAGGGGGGGATAGTGTGTGTGTGTGTGTGTGTTTTTTTGGGGAGGGGAGGCATAGTGTGTGTGTGTGTGTGTGTGTATTTGGGGACATTTTTTTGTGTGTATATATTGGGGAGGGGGGTTATTGAGGGTTGGGAGGTGGGATAAATACATGGGGGAGGGCGGGGAGAGGAAAGGGTGGCGGGGGAGTGTAAGAGGGGGATGAGAGAGAGCGAGGAGGTGTGTGAGAAGGGGGGATGTAAGAGAAAATGGGGGGGGGGAGGTTCTCGCAAGGCCGCTGACACATTGGTGGGGGGCCCTGGTGGAACCTTTAGTCCTACACTGGCGACACACTTTATTCGAGCTCGGCTAGTCCCACGAATTCGGGTATACCCGGGTGTATTGAGGTTTGTGACTGTTTTCTGCCCGAGTGCATTGAGGTATTTTCCAGGCAGGGATTGAAGCATTTTATTCCCGCTGGCTGCAATACTTCACAGTATATATATATATACTGCATTACAATTCATGAATTTATGACATCTGGTAGACACGCGAAGCATTGCAGCCTATTAAATCCTAATCATGATCATTTAACAGATCAGCCGCCCGTCAGCCAGGCATGAACCCAGGCTGGGAAGGAAAACGCAACGGGGCTTGTCAGAGGTGAGGAGCGGCGCATTCCAGGTATCTGCCAGGTACAGACTGGGTATTTGCTCGAATAAAGTGTGTCGGTGCAGTAGGCCCCAGGAAAGCTGTCTGCTGCCCAGAATACGGCAGGCATAAGCTTATAGGAGTCCATGTTAAAATGGGTAAAAGTGACACACTGAGTCCTCATTTGCATGTCATTACCCAGAATCCCTGGCTGCAGTGGACATAGTTTTTGCTGAGAGATAATGGGGAAAGGCAGGGATGCAGACCTGTCTGTGAAATGTGAATGTGCTCACAACGTGGTATTTTTATTTGCTACAAAAGTAACAAACTTTACCTAAATCACTAACCAGGAATATCTTATCCCCAGCATTTGTGACAATGTTGCCTTTGCTTTGGGGAAATTGTCAAGTGTTGCAGATATTTGCCTAAAAAATTGGAAAGTACATTTTCTGGCTGTATACCGTACATTCAAACAAACTTTCCATCAATTTTATTAAATTATCTGACAAAATCTCTCCCCCCCCCCCCCCCCTATAAATTTCCACTACAACTTTCTCTGCCTAGTACAAACCAGTTAGGAGGATAGTCCACTGCAAGTTGTTTTTTTCGCACAGAAATCTTCATTTCATTATGGACAATGTGATTACAATCATAGAATGATTGGAGCACCCATGAATCTTATATTGAAACTTGCCACAGTTGATCAATATCCCTAGTAGCTACCAGATCCATAAGTACAGGATCGATAAAATTGGTACTCACGTGGATCAGAACATATTCTTTACTAGACGATCAGTGTTTTCGTCCCAGGTACTATCTTGATGAAGGTCAATGCTTGGACCAACTCTCTGAAGGCCCAATAAAGTATATGTTCTGATGTAGTGCACGTGAGTACCGTTTCATCAACTGCATGTGGCCGAAACAGGCCAATAATCACACTATGTTTTGTGGCTCATGGGTCAAGTTAAAGAAGTTCAGTGTTTCTTGCTTGGCTAAACTATAATGCCTGGAGACCTATAAATGGACTGTCCATGTTGAAAGAGAATATACAGTACTTGTAATGCTGAACATCCCTCGCTGCGAGCGTCTACCAACCATTAACTGGCTGAATGCCATAAGCCATGTTTTGTTATTAATGCCGGATAAAAGCTTCTTGACACCTATTATATAGCTGGTCAAGCTTTCCTTAATCGATGCTAATAATGTATAACTTATTCCTATGCCATTTTCTATGTTGCAGTCTTCCTTCTGTGCCATGGAATATTTGGACTACCTATAAATCAGCAACACTAATGATGATTTCAGACATAAGCATTGCCAATAGTCACAACAATTGACAGAAATTATTACGGAATCAAGAAAGTGCGCTAATCATCAAGAAGCACATTAACGCCGTAAACTATACACACTCTAATCTTTATAGCCAGAATATGCCGTACTGCCAAACTTCCCTAACTGCCTCACCCATGTTCTCGTAATATTGGATGTTATTGGAAACCAGAATGCACTGGGCTTAACGACCAAGAACTGATCAACATCTCATAGTGAGAAAACAGAGGAGAGCTAGAAACCCAATATGACACTCAATTACCAAAGCTGAATGTATTGTGATAAGAGTTAAAAATACTTTTTATTGTTCACCATAATTAAAAGAATGGGGGTTCTAGGTTTCCCACCCCTCTTTATTTTTGCTCCTCTCTTTTCTTTTCTTTTATTATAGTATGTATATAACAAT